>NC_060883.1:1616382-1807337 GCF_021901495.1 Neodiprion virginianus
TGCCGCGTCTTATTCTGGCGAACGCAGCTCGAGGCGCGTGCAGATTCATCCAAGTTTCACACAGCGCCCGATTATTCGCCGCGAGTTTATGCCCGCAGACCGGGGTACCAGGACTCGAGGTGCAGATCAGTGAGGCGCCGAGGGTGTCGAGAGGCGCGGGGATCCACGGGGTGCGTATCGACCGCGCCGCACTGCGGGGCTTCATCCCCTCTTCTCGGTCAGCAGCCAGACCTCCTCCTCTCCACCCGCCGCATCGCCGGGACACCGGAGCCTATCACTGCTCCATAGCCCCGCATCTGAAGGATTTTCGAACAATCTCTTGGGGTTGGTTTCTTTATTTGTTTCTCCGATTTTCATCCCCCGTTCCACCCCCGTTAAAGCAAACGAGCCGTTTTTGATTCGACAACGCGAGACGAGCGCGAAAGGTGTTTTCTGGACATTCCGACCACCCTTAGACCATTTTCTGATTACACCACTGCTCGAGTTCCTTCATGCATCGTACACCTCTTGGTTACTAACCTCGTTGTCTCATTGTTGTCACCTGACTTTGATGGACAAAGAATACCTCGCGCTTTTAGAGGTATACGAAGGGGCACAAAAGCACCGGTAAACAGACTCTCGACAAAGTATTGCATTAAAACCCTGAGAAGACTTTGTACTTTGCGGGTAGAGCAGTGTTGACAGTTGACTGGTTAGTGTTCCTTTTCATGGTGTCGTGTCTCGGTCAATCAGTTACTGCAGTCAACGGTAACAATCCTATCCAGTGGATGTCAGGACTACGTTCCACGGAATAATTAGAGACGGTTTTCACGGTGGGATGTTCGTCGAGTTCGGTTCGTAAATCAGGGTGATCGGTGTTTCAATAAACTAGTTAAGACACCATCCCTTAACCCCAGTGAGACACACCTTAGTAGAATCGCATAACTGTCACACTGGGTGAAATTGACCCCAAACGTGACATTTTGCTTGTTACAAAAAATGTCTAGGTGTTGTTTAAGCATCGCAGAAAAAGCTCGCTCAGTTTTCTCATTCAAAATTGACTGTTTGAATATTGTAAAACATCGGTAGAGTTGAAGATAGTGCGAAATGGGTCGAACATAAAAGGTCTTCATTTCGCACGAAGTATGGCGCCAAGAGGCCCATTTACACGACTCAGGGACTCTCGGAGGAGTGCGTTTGAAAAATGTTTGGGGTGATATCCACCCCGGGTGACCTATTAGGGTTGAGGCTTTCGTCCGCTTCACAATCTATCCTTTCATAACCCTGTACGCGGAGGTTTTCACCATATCTATGTGGGTACCGAGTTGTACCGTCGGAGTATACGAGGAGATGGTATATTGTGTACAATCAATAACACACGATACGCGCAGCTTCGTACCTCTCAATCATCGTCATCGTCGTGATTATCCTCACGGTTGTAATAATGCGGCACGTAACACTGGTCTGATGCCAAAAAACTGCACAGGTTGTTTTTTGATATTGTTTTTCTTATAGATTTTCACTCACTGAAACCGGAAAAAATGTACACATACTAAAAAAATTCCATTACTTCAGGTTTTTTCTTGAACTCGTATTTTGAGTTTTATATAGAATGCATATCACGTTTAATTCCAAATCTCGTATCGTATTCTCGATTCAGCAAACTCGAAAACATAATATTCACCAAACACGTTCCATGTAGTTGAAGTGTAATATTTTTTTGCCAGATTTGTGTAATCGATGACTGAATACGTTTGTTCAAGCAGGTGTGCAGTATCTTCACCACGAGCTCGAAGAGTAGCCTTGACGGTGTTAAAAGGTTCATTTTTAAAGAGGTGCTATCATTACAGGTATGGAAAAACGTTGAGAGAAGGGAAGTTTGACCTCTTGAACGTGGCTTGTAAAAAGCCGCGACCCTCCCTCAATTTTTTTTCCTCCTTTGAAATCCATCGCGCTATGTATCCATGCTTATCTATAATCCATCGGCAAGGTTGCTCCCCCATTTTTTATCTTCCCCTATACACACACACTCGTCCAAAAAATTGCACGCAGTTCAACGTGAAGTTGGTACGATGTATTTCATACAATGCTTTGAGAGAATAAGCAGAAGCGGAAGATGAGAGAGAAAAAAAATTAATAACCAACAAGTGCTTCCCAGTCATTTTCTCCAAAGAGGGGTTGAAATATATTTTAAGGAAGGGAGGGAGGGAGAACAACCCTTCGAGAGGCAAGACCGCGTCTCCTCCTTCCCTCCTTTTGCATCCTTCTTCCCCTCCTTAAATTTTTCTCTCTTTCTCTATTTTATTCTCCCCAGCCTCCCCAACCCCCGCCTCCGTCTCTCGCCCCGTTCGCCCTTCTATTCGACCCAGACTCTCGGTCCGACTATCGACGTAATGCTCGAGTGAAACGGTGGTACTCCTGACGTCATTACTGACGCTCTTCTTCTCCTCCGCATGTGTGAGCGCATATATTCATTCCTCTCGCTCTCTCTCTCCCTCGCTCTCTTTTTATCTCTATCTCTTAATCCACGTGCATCACACTGGGTCACGGATATCGGAAAGCAATCAAGCCGTCTCTTTATCTTCGACAAGAATCTCGACGTTAAACAAACGGGAGAAAAACTAAAACCAAACAGGTTTTGACAAAAAAATGATTATCTTACGCGAAATGATTGCGAGTGTATTCCAAGATGCGTTCCAAAGATGCGTCGTGGTATTACCGACGACATCGCATTGGTCCAAAAACGCGTTGAGTTGTTTTAAAGATGGTTAGAGGATAGCTATCTGCATCAATTTTATTTCAGGGTTAATTTAAATTGCCATTGTGTTTGTTTTTTTCGAAAACTGGGTCGAGGTTAAGAAAAATAAAATCTTTCTTCTTAAGAAACGGCCTCCGACAATCTGTTGCAAATTTTCCAACCATTCTGTGGGAGGGAAAAAAAAATCTTCAAATTCGGTGCAGATGGCTGTCCTCTGGCAACCTTTTCGAAACAACTCACCCCTTCGTTTCCAACCACACCGCGGCGGCAGCGGTAAAGCGGTATGGAAAACAAGTGATTGCAGAGAGATCGAAAGATAGATGGATAAAGATGGAGAGAAAGACGGCGGGGGTCTTGGATTCGGTCAGTTTAGTCCGGCGTTAGTTGGTTTCGTTGCTCGTTGCTGATAACCGAGCGAGAGCGACTAGTTGTGACGGACGACGGACGAGTCGAGGATGCGGTGGGTGTGGGACGCGAAGACGACAACGATCGGGCTCTTGTCTTCTACCCCGGAGGCAGAGATGCGTCGACGTATCCCCTCCCCCCCCCCCCTCCGCCGTGTCGAGGTCGCGCGGAAGTCCGCGATTAGATAAACGCGAGCAAAGGCCAAGACAATTTGCTTTGAGATAGACGCGGAGATGAGGAGAGTTCATGCTGTGCGAACAGGGAGGATGTCAACGAAAGACCGACGGGGGAGAGCAAAAAGTTTACCAAATTATGCTGACATTTATACCATGCATTCTTCTTTTTTCTTCGTCTGCGTCAACTGCGCGCGTGATTCATAAACGTGTTTAATTATCACCGGTTAACACGAATTTTTAGTCTGGATTCTGGATGTCAAGTTTTGATTTGTTCTGGGTTAATAATAAATTAAAGAATAGTTTTTTGTTTTTGTTCAAGCCAAGAACGATGTTTCGGATTTTAAGAGAAAAGTGACACGTTTTTTTCAAACACTTTCTTGCGAATAAGAATAGAAACAAACTTCGTTTTCGCATTTGAATCACTTTTGTTCGAAAATAGTAATCAATAATAGCCTAGAAATGTAAAATAATTGATAAACGGTACAATGTTTGAAAATGAATATTTTTGATAATTCTTCTATTTTCGTACGGGCTTTCTCGCATCAAGCCCCAAACGTAATTTTCCATCGTGCTATTATACTGACCCTGATAAGGAATAAATATTTTTTTCTTGGATATGAAAGTCAATGAAACAGACGTCAATTTGTTAACGTTGACCCTGATAACGTTAATAACGATAAAGTCCATCACATATTGGTGAAAACGTTCTCTTTTTTATTCTGAATATAAGAACCCGTATTAGCTAGCAATCAAAAATTTCACGACTTATATGTCAACGTAAAAAAGACAAAGGCAAACTTTATAAGTAACAAATAAAGCTTTTGGTTATTACTCGATGCATAGAATCGAAATTTATTTATCTCGATAGAAACTTAGAAAAAAAAGATGGATATCCATTATTTTGCAGCTTTAGTGTTACTCAAAATTTAATAAATTGTTAACACAGCGTGTCAACAAATTCAGATTTTCTAAATTCAATTTCTTCAGGTATTCTAACGGTGTAAAAAATAGTAATTTTCATACAAGATTTCGATAAATTAACTTCGATCTCGTAATTTTGTGGAATACTTTAACGTTTCATCGTCGTGTTTACCGCCAAGATTTTTTCCTCGCGTTTCTTGCGGAAGGTTTTTTCTCCGCTCCATCTCTCGGCACGCTAAGATCGCATATAAATTGGACGAATATCAAAATTGCGGAACTTCCTTGCATATTATAATACGTGTCACACTATATGCCTAATAAACCGACAGTGTAAGTAAGACGGTGAGAGGAATTATGTCATCGTCCACCTCCGGTGTATTAATGACGGTATCATTTTTACGTATCCCATACACTGAACGCGATACTTGAACACGGATTATACGTAAAGAATTTTCATCGTTGCGTTACGCATCGATTTTACAAAGCTCGAGTAGGTACGATTTACGACGATACGAATTAGAATATTGTCATTTTATAATATATCATAAAAAATTTGTATCGTGAGAATATTTTTTCAACGTGGCTGTCGTTAATAATTCCCATTTTGCTGGTAAAAATTGTGAAAATAATATTAAATAAGACGAAAAAAAACCGTAAGTTTGATAATGCAATTTTATTACAAAAAGTTTATCTTCACGTTGGAATGACACTCTAATCTAAAAATTAATTTGTTTCCGTTATCAATTTGTCGTTAAATAATGAAACAGACAATCGGCTGGGTTCGGATCAGTTCGACAATTTTCGGAATAAAATGCAAAAGGGCGCTTATGTATCCGTGCGACTTGCATAGTCTACCATTCATCGGTCAATCAATCGTCAACTTTTAGCCAAAGAGAAATGGCGCCAGATTCAAAAATGTGTATATTTGAATTTTACAATATCGATTACAATTACTTAATTATTCGTAACATCGCTATATTGTCATACCCAGTATCTAGGTAGAATAACAGCATGGCCAATTCTTGACCCACTTTCATTCGCGACCCCTGGCTGCATGGTACATACATAAGGGTACATATAGTGTACCCACTCGGAAGATTGTACCAATACATCAATTATTGACATGTTTGTTACACGGGCGCCCCCGTCTTCGAACAAGGTTCCAATACTATTAGTCGGTATTGATCAGTGCCTGTTCAGTTCTAATCGATTGGAAGAAGAAGAATAAGAAGAAGAATTTATCCACCGTACGAAATGAACTTTTGAATTATATAGACGGAGAATTCGTTCGAGAGAATTCTCTGGGGACGAGAACGGGCGAAGAAAATAATTCCCAAGTGCGAATTCCTGCATGAAGAATAATAACCGCAAATTAGAATACGCATGTAATAATCGGAACGTTTTGTAATCATCGAATTTTAATTTCAAATGAACTGTGAAAACGCAGCAAAAATTCGGGGAAAGAGACCGGACAAGTTGTGATAATTTTTTTTTTTTTTGTGATATAACTACAAATTAACTATTTTCGAATTGTTTTCTTTACTTGTGCTGTGAGATCTTGCTTATCTCAAAATTTCACGATTCCAGGTCAACGGGAAGTATCCTATAGATTTTGCTTTGTGAGTTTGCGAGTATAAAAATATGTGATGTAGACGATCGTATCTTTTGATCGCGCTTACTTAGAAGCTTGAATTTTTTCCACCTTCAAGGTATCGTAGACCTTGGTATTTGATATCAATTTCAACTCGCTACCTCTACCCGTTTCCGAGAAAAAGGGTCTCGACAGACGGACGAACGGACAACAAAGTGCGATTCTATCAGGGTTCCGTTATACTTTTTGAGGTACGGAAGCCTAAAAACCAGAAACTGATCGATGATATCGGGTGCATGGAAGGGATTTCAGAGCTTCGGAAGCGAAGGGACACGCGGCTTTTGACTATTTGGAGGCGATGGCTCAGAGCCAGGCTTGGGCATAGAGCTAGACGACGACCACTCGGCCCCCTGACACACATTGACTCGTTAAAATAACGACATAATAGCTAATTTAGCGATAATAAGCGCGAACGGTATCGTTCAAATTAGCATCGAAGGTGAGGTGAGTAACTGGCGATCGCAGCGCCACGCCGCGTCGGGTACCGTAATCCTCGCTGATTCTCCCATCTACGAGAGCTACGCACTCTACGGTTTTCGCCACGCGGCACGGATTCCGACGCGAACCGCGGGCTCCTAATGAGCTACGATGAAACCGGCGTCGAAGCGGCCGGAAGATCAAAGCCAGCAACGAGAGAAATGGTGGGGGAGGAGCGAAGAGCGTGGAGGAAGGAGTTGGGCAAGGCTCGAGGCTCGCATGCGACGGCATCTGGCGGAAAACGCGTGAACCGCCATCGCGAATCAGGCTCGTATCGCGGGGCGAGGGAACCTCGTGTAATAACGCGTCTAACTTTTTTTTAAGAATAACAGTAGGATTTGTTCATTCGGTGGGAGGTGAGATTTTTTTTTAAACATTCTCTCAGGAATAAGCATCAAGGTGTTTGGAAGAAGTTTTTTCGTAGAACACACTTTATTTTGACATAATTTATGGAGTAAAAAATAACGACTGTTGTCAGTATCATTTATGCCAAAGTAAAACGAGTTCTACTCGACGATAGTTTTCATTTTTACTAGATATCGTAGTTTTTTAAGTCTATATTTTATGTACATGTTCGTCCGGGCTCCAGTGATAAGGATCTCCAAAAATTACTGCCTTCAGTTTGCTGTGACAAATCGAGTCGTTATTAGTCAATTTTCACAGCAAAAAAAACCAATTGACGTAAGTTTTGCCAGGAGAATAAATTACTTCCAATAAAATTTGCATACTCGTTAAAATTAAACACATGTCGTGGAATTTGGCTTATTCCAGGATCAGCATAATACAAATTCATTCATGTTCATCGAAATGACAATGTTTTGTTAATTTCTTTACAAGTTTCCCATTTGAATTTTCGTTTCTTCTTCAACTTCTACTCTCACCCCGGGGCTGCATTCAACCAATGAAATTCTACCCAATCAATCTCAATTCCCCAATGTATCTTGTTCTATCAATTCATCCATCGAACCGTGTGTCCTCAACAATCAAAACTCCAGGGTCGAGGCGAATCTCGCATGAGGCTGAAGTCAGTAACGTTGACGTAACGAAACGTTGGCTGTATGTACCAAAACTTGCTATTCAACACACGAAGAACAAACGAAGAAGTTGAATTTACAAAATGTTACTATGTTAATGCTGTACAACGTTTTACTGAATTTCAGGTACCCTCAAAGTAGCAAAACAGCCGTTTGTTTTTTCTGTACAAAGAAAAACCGGTATACAATTTTTCACGTACTTTATCCAATAATTTATGCTTCGTGATTTATTAAGTCGTTTGTTACGCATCGGGTCGTATTCACATGTTATATTGCACGATGATCGTAGCGCTATAGGATCTATGACAAAAGAATTTTCACACACGTGTGGCACAATGGCAAGCTACTCGTTTACATCACAGCAATAACCCCCGCTGCACCCAGCGTTCTTAAATACGAAGTGCAAACATCGGTCGATTAGTGTAGGTGCAATCGTTACCCTACGTCACGCACACTTGGACGGCGCGTAATTGACAGTTACACGTTACACGCTGCGTGAATTTCACCCACTGACAATGAAATTGGGCCTGACGGTAGTGGTAGTAGCAGTAGTGGCGTAAGTGTGCGCTTCGGTGCATTGAATTTCAACACTCCTCAGCTCTCATATATCATGAGCCGTTAACCGAAACACCAGCGATAACTGGCAACTTCATACCGCTCGGTGATTCAAACCCGCTCGTCGTACGTCAGCGACCGTTGAGCGTTCGATTCGAGTCGATCCTATTTAGGCTTCTCGGTGACGTTAGGCGCGCCTCTGAACATTCCCGCTGTTCGCCGATCGAACATCGATTGGTCATTCGTTTGATGCAGCAATTGAGCAGGTCGAGTAGATGGGTTCAAATCTGCGCTCACGGTCTTTTAATCGAAAGAATGCGAAAGCACCACCACCCTGACGCGCAGTTCCAAGGGCGTGGTTGCCTCCGAAGGGCCCGACGCTGTCCCGATTCTACGAGGTTAAGAAGTTGTTGACCCCTTTCTAGCCGTCAACGACGACTCTTGTCCTCCGCCTAATCGGGGGTCATGCAACGAGGTCTGAAAAGGGGAGCGTCCCGATTTCCCTGAACCTGCCGACGCAACATTTCGGAACTCGCGCTGCGTTGCTGTTGTGTTTTTTCGTCACTCACCTCCTCGACCGCCAATCGCCCCTTGGACGCCATCTTGTCAACAGTTGGAAGCGTGTGTTGTCGGTCCGGTATTCAGATGAACTAACACGCGCTCGGCACGCTTATTGTGCCAAATGCGTATAAATCTTTCTGCTCCTCGGTACAATCGAGTCGCGTCTTTTCCTTTTCAACGGCCACGGAGAGTCGAAATATTCATTCACTGATCACAAATTTCACTCGCGCGAACAACAACAACTGCCGGCCGAAATGACGGCCTCGCCTAACACCCAACGACAAGTCATAGACCCGAAGTCAGAGTCTATGCTGCCGCTTCTCCCTGACCACTTTTCTTTCTACCTACGTTAATTCGATCCGCTCTACGCGACGCTTCGCTTCGCTTTGCTGTGCTTTCGACCGGGCTTTGGCTCGATGAGCAATACGCCGCGTCACCTGCGATGCCTTCTTCCACTCTCTCACTCGCTACTCGCTCGCTACTCGCCCGGCTGCTACTACCAACCGCTGTAAACATTACCGTTTATTCTTCCTCGTCACCTTGCCTCGCCGGATCGATCGGCGGTCCCCACCGCTCGACGAGGCCCTGGTTTTCCTTAATACTACTGCTACTCCTACTCCCACTGCGACCGAATGGGCCCTATGCCCCAAGGGCCATTATCCCCGCGGACAGGTAGTACGATCCGGCCGATGCGGAAGGCCGCGCCCTTCGAGTGCAAAATTGATACTTCCAGGGTGCAAAAAGTATTGGGCCTGATTTGGGCATCGAGGTGCCTCCCTTCTTTTATTTTTACGAAAATCAGTACGATTCGGTAACGCTTCAAAGGGTAATTAATCACTTTTTATTTGTCACGAGAATCAATCGTGAGGATTTCATTTGCACGGAATGACATTTTTTTGCTCCGTGTTCTTTTAATATACGAAGTAATCACGGAGAGAATAAAAGACGAGATTTTACTCAAAACTGCAGGAAAAGAGGGAAATTTCAGGTTTATTTGGTAAAATATACGTCGTAAAATGTAGAATTTACTTTGGAATCGGTGAAAATCATGAATGTGTGCAGAGTTAAATCTGCTACATTTGTAGTAATAAATATAGTTGACATGGTCTTTTTTCCAGCAAAAACCCTTTTCCTGCAGTTTCGAGTAAAATCTCTTTGCTCTTTTTCTTCTCTCCGTGTACAATTTGTTAACAATTTTTATTGTGAAGACGCAATTTCAGGAACAACAGATACTTCGCAAGCCTACAATTGTGAACCATAATACGAAAGAGAACATGGTCATATATTTTCCACACACTCTACTCCTTCAAATTCATTCAAGAATTGCAAAACTGTGGATTATTTAATCGAAAATGGTTTGACTGCGTATTTCCCGACGTTTCCTCTATTCCGTCTCTTTTCTTCCGTTTCTCCGTCCTACGAATATAATTCGTTACACGTCAGACTTAGAAAAAAAGTGTCGAAGCAAAAAATGTAGGGAATTTAGTTTTCTTCAAATTTGTATTCGACATTTTTGTCGTAGGAACAATTATTTTAAAAAAACCATTACTTGTTTTGTACCTTTAATCCAAGATGGCGCACTTGACGTACCTCCTTGGATTTTTTATCGGGACCCCGAACTGAAAAACGTATATATCAAAATCCTTACCACACCACCTTTTGTAGGGTGAAGGACTTTTTTACTCGCTATCGACTGGACTGTCTTCACATAGGTATATATATATATATAAAACTGCAAATTTTCCGCCCAATTTGCACAAGATATTTATCTCGCTTTCCGAAATGTGTCGGAATAACTTTGCGCTTCTGCCTCTGTTATATCATCATATTCACTCAACGATATTCCCCCTTCCACCCGTTCACTGCCTTCACCAAGGGGCGAAAGAAGGGGAGGACGAGGCGAGAATTATACCCGCGAGACCATCGATCTCAGCACTACCGGGTTAAAGTACGTTGCGATGACCTTGCAACTCCCTCGGCGATGGTGTAACGTGCCTAATTTTATAAACCGGCTTCCGTCGCCCCGACGACCCCGTCCGATGCCTCTGACCGATTCATTTACTCGAGCTTACCGAGCTTCGGCCTGGTTATCGTCTTTCTCACCTCGCCTTACGGCGATAGCGGAACCTTCATGGTGTGATTTACAGTGGTCCTGGAAATATCCTTGAATTTGTGACGTATTTTTTTCTGAACACGATGTACCTTGAAAGTTAATTCAAAATTCTAACTAAAATATAAAAGTTGATCGATCATTGCGTCGAATTCATCGGTCAAAATGTTCAAGATTCGAATTGCGAATGGTCGAAACGACGAGCTTAATAGTAAAATATTTTAAAGCTCGCCTCAGTAGCTTCGGAGAATTGAAATTTCTTCAAATTTTCAACAACTGCAAGTTTCGATTGCTCGGGCACACGAACCTTTCGGAATTTCGAGTCTTAGAACTGAACAAATTCTCCATAAAAGTGAAAATCTACAAATTTTTATGAGAAACTATTCATACTCACAAATTTGTATGAAATGTCCTACTTTTCCTAAAAGTTTGTAGAAAATCGTCGATTTTGTCTCAGATCTTTTTTCTTCCGATTAAATTCCTCGCTCTTTTCCGAAAATATTGCTATTCTATTCTGACGTTGAGAAGTCTTCGTATGTATATCTTAGTATGTTTTGCCACTTTTCAAGGCCCGGTGGGATCAATTGTCTGCACAGTCGTTACCGTGGCTCGTTATGTCATACAGACTTGCTTCGTGCATGTCCATCTACTGCGGAACGAATTATCAATATACCGCAGTGTCTTGACTCGACGCTGTGATAAAATTATCTATTTTTCGATCTGACCTAAACCATTCCAAGTTCACGAATCGCGTCGATTAGCAACACTCTACGTCTTTTCTCAAACGCATGTTTTTTTTCTTATTCCTATTTGTGCGTTAATTCAAACCTTCACGACAGTTTTCGAGGTATTGAAATCCTCCGAAGCGTTCTTTGTTAATTGTATAAAGAGTCGTAGGTATTTCAAAGAATCTCTTTTATGTCAGCTCACAAACGTTTCAGGGATTAATTAGCGGTGGGTACTTAATTAGAGACTCGTTGTTGATATGCTTGCGGCAAATTGTTCGTTCGGTATAAAAAAAAAATAAAGTATCTTGATTTTCAAAACATACAAGTATACGGAAACGAACGATACTTATTGACAAGAAGTCAAGGATCGCGATGAAAATCTTGAAAAAGATGTCACTCGGGGAGCTTTTCATCCTTGTTTTAATATTTCCGTGCGAATGAAAATGTCTTTGGGAGAAATAGAATTAAAAGAAAACGTCCAGACATCCGAGACAAAAATTTGTACAACCTTATATATTCTTTCTTAAATTTATCGATTACAATCGCGGCTTTTACGTAACTAAGATCTGTCCTGGACCTTTACGGGTACCCTGAAGCAGACCTGGGCGTCGCCGTTGTCGTCCAAAAGTGCGAATTCGATGGTCAAACTGAGCTTCGGGTAGGACGCCAGGACCGGCATCGACAAGCCGTAAGTGACCTCTTCTCCGGCGTCCAACGGACATTCGGCGTTAGTCAGAGTTTCGCAGGCGTCTTCCTGACCGATGTCGTAGCTGATGCTCAGTCCGAGAACTATCGCCTTTACGCGGGGCGTAAGGGTCGTCGTGTCGGCGGCTGTGGGAGAACGAAATCAAATTAAATGTGATAAAAATGACGGATTTTCGCGACTTTTTATACACAATATATATAGTATTACATATATTCTTATACAATGTAATTTCAAGATAAGGAAGTAAGGTGCGAAGTAATGAGAAGGATAATATGAAGATACGACGAATGTTTGACGAATAAGTAAAAAATAAAGTTGAAGAAAATGTACGAAAACGATTCATTGTCTCGTATTTTATTCGAGCAATCTATGCAATTGTTTAGTGAAGAAGGGAAGAGCGACGGGTTTGATTTATCGTCCGTTATCGCGTTGCTTGTTGTTTTTTTTTTTGTACTCACTGACTTCCCAGTCCCATTCGGCGGATGCTGTTTCTCCTCGGTAAAGAGCGCAGGGGGTTTCGGTACATCCGTCCATGCGGAAGTCAATCGGGTCTGCGACCGTTGAGCAGGATGTGTAGGGGGTTGAGTCACCCTGAATGCCGGTGGCAAGGCAGAGGGTGAAGAGAACGAGAGCTGGAAAAAAAGGAAACAGAATAACGAAATCAGGGGAATCAGGTTCGTGCCGTTTTCGAAACGAGAAGGAAAGAGAAGATAGGGGGGGAAAAAAAAATGATCGAAAACGCGGAAAAATAAACGGATTAATAATTTTAAAAAAACTGCGAGAAGAGTAATTTCCAACTTTTCGTGCGAATGATTATTGATCGTTGACATAAAAATCTGTCGAATTAGCGAAAAAATTAATAGTAATAGAGTAAAATAAATAGAGATTTGTTAGTAAAAATTTTCAACTTTTAAATACAACTTTCTGTTCCGATGCGAACTGCGATTACTGATCATTGACTTGAATTCTGTCGAATTGGCGAAAGAATTTTCAATATTCATTCGCGTGAATTATTTTTCCTTTGACGTGAATTTATTTTTCCGGAACGAATTTTTTCCTTCTCCTTAAACGTTATACGATAATCGTGATAAACTAATTACCAAAAGTTGTCGATGCCATGGTCAGGTCTTGTTTCACGAAATCGTTAGACGATCGCTACAGATGCAGTGTGAATTTGAGTAGGCGGGAAGCCCGGTATTTATACCAAAGACGGGCAACTCGTATGCCGGCAATATCTAATCGTCGAACACCTGTTCAATGGATTTATTTATTAATTAGATAGAAAGGTAAGAGAGAGAGAGAGAGAGAGATAGAAAAAGGGAAACACCGATGGAGTAGAGAGGAGTAGTAGAGTGGCAAGATAAGAAATGTCAGACTGTCTCTTACGATGTGTTTGTATTTCTAATAAACGTTTACGAATCGACGTTTTTTCGTTGGTGTAGGTTTCTGGACACCTGCAAGTTGGAATGGTAGAAAAAACAAAAAAACGGCACATTTTTTTTTATCACACACCTTCGAATCGTTCGCGTACGATAAATCAGTCACATTGTATCGCTCGAGCGGTTATCGATCATCTTCACACTTCATCATCTTCAGAGGCTTACACAGGCTTGGAGTATTTTAAACGCGACGTGTCGTTGCTCTTCGATGGTTTATCATCGGTTCTTTCTATCTTTCGAAGATTTTAATTTTACCTATTTCCGTTTTTGCACATCCCGATCGTTTCATTGGCGAGATATAGGCGTATAGAGTTAACAAGGTTTTAGTAACTTATTGGAACTGGGGAAAATGTCAGGGAAAACTAGGTTCTAGATCCTTAAAAACCTGGAAAAGTTATGGAATATTTTTTTTTTTTTTCATAAAATTTGTGGCCACTCTGATTTGTGCAAGAAAAATCCAACATTGAACTAGAAAAATCTTCCGGTCATCGATATATCTTGTATTTCTTCTGTCATTTTCTTTTCTCGCTAAAACGTATTTGACATTTTTATAGTCAATGCGCGGAGTTGGAATTTCATTCCTGGAAATTATTTGTCCATTTTTCTTTAATTCTTTCCAATTTTTAACATTCAGCATTTTCAATAAAATCATAGTAATATTTATATAAAATGTCGCTCCGAATTCCCAGACGCAACTTGTCAAATTTCACCTTCATTTTCAACTCTTGCTATTAAATATGGTTATTTTACTTACAAACGGTTAGACTGAAAATGAATAAAGAGACGAATAAATTATAGGTAGGTACGTGAAAAACGATGGCAAATTTTTGTAGTAACGGAAAAGTAGTGAGACTTTCTGGAGAGAGCAAGAGAGAGAGAGAGAAGGGGAGAGGAGTTTGCGCGATATCCGTAACTGATCGGAAAATCTTGATGATCGATAGCGTTCGCCCACCTGCGCTGATTTTAATCTGTATGATTTCTGTTATTTATCTGGGTTACTGATAAACGCTGCGGCACGATGCATGCGGTTAAGTTTGACAAACGATGAGTAATTTATGTACGTGAAATTAACGTACTGCGATACAGAGACGAGTTTGTCAAATCTGCATATCTGCCTGCACGTGCACTTTAAAAAAACAAAAACGCAGGAGAAGCGAACACCTGCAATTTGGATTGTAAAAATTCTAGATCCACGATTGTTTTTTTTTTCTTTTTTTTTCGATTTCTTATCTTTTTTGGTTAAATTAAACCGATAGGACGACGATAACAATGATTGCTTGACGAATTGCATTTAAAGTTTGAAAATCCGTTGAAACTATCGTATTGTAATAATTGATGAAAATGGAAATCATTTTTCAACCTTAACGCAAAGCGTTGGAAAAAGGTGGCGCAAAGGAATTAAAAAATAAATTTAAGAATATTAAAAACGCTAGATAAATTTCGATCGTTGTCTGAGTATTTTTTCAAATCTTTTTCTCTTCCGTTTCTGTGACGAAATTTAATCGTACTAGATTAAAATCATCATCGTTTCGTTAGAATTGTCGGAAATTTTACTGCATGCAGGCCTTTGATTTTGCCTTTGCCATTGTTTTGAATTATCAATTAAACAACCAGTTGGCAAGTGGTAGTGAAAATTTGAACAATATTAATTTTGTCATCTTTGGAGGAAGTCGACGATAAATACTTGCCTATAGACGGTTACTTACGCAATGCCGACTCAAGATCATTGTTTAAACAATCTACATTGTCGGCGACTCACTGCGAATGTTGGTAAAACAGCGAGCCTTACCTGCTGCTGTAAGTAACACAAAGTTGCTTTCTATTTATCGTCAGTTCTTGATATACTTGAACAGTAGGGCAAAGCACCGGCATGTGAGAGAATTTTAGTAAGATTAGAAAAATATTAGAGCGTCGTTGAAATTAGTAGAGGTCAAAATTTTGATGAAATTTTTAGGGGGAAAAAAAAACGAAGCGTGAAATTCATTTTCGAACATGTATATTTACCAATTTTACAGACATTTTGAAAATAGGAATGAACAGGGAGAAAAGTATCGAGGAAAGGCGACAGAAAACAGCTAAAAAATTGCAAAAATAGTAGAACAGAAAAATTGAAAAGTTGATTCGATTCAAACTTGAGATCAAGCGAGCGTGAAGATGACCGTCAATTTGTAACACACGAGCAGCTCATGGGCCGAATTTGTCATCGTCCACCAGAGCGTCCCACGTAACTGAAATGAAATTGGAAAGGAGAAAAGGAAATGAATAAGACGCCGATGAAAGGGGGGAAAAATAGTAAAAAATAAATCAACTTGGTCAACCCTTTCAGTCACATTTTCTTTTTAACGTTCCTTGCGAAATCCTGAAATTTTTTGCATTCTCAGGCAAAGAAAGACACAAACTTTGGAACGATTAGAATTTTTCGTGAATGTATTTCGTTGGCGGGGAGATTTGACGATCAACGTATACTAAAAATGCTTGAAATTTATTGATCGACAAACAGAAATCTCGGAATGATGGTTAGATATACAAGATTCAATGCAAAGGGGTAGTTTTCATCCTCCTTAGGGGTGCGTATAGATAGTATTGGGGGTCCCATCTGTTCTCGTCCTAAAATCGTACTGTCTCAAAGTAAATATTCGCATGGATCTCATTCAAGAAGACTGTCCAAAACAATGTTGATAACTCACCCCGTTTTAACCCTATTTTAAGGGTTGTTTTTAGTTTTCTCAAACTTTTGACATCGGATTCGCATTCAGCGTCGAAATGTACACAGGGAACGTATAATTGCACTTCCGTGCTAAAAACCAAAAGAATGAAAAAAAAATACCGAAATGCGTGACTGAAAGGGTCGAAGCTTCGGTGAAATTCGGCAAAGCTCAAGCTCACCGGCGGCACGTTGTCGACTCTGACGGCAGCTTGGTATTTCACTCGTCTCCCATTTTCCAACCGACAAGCGTTCGATCCTTGGACCGCCGTGCAAGGGTCTGGACTCACCTGAGCCTGCAGTTGGATCGAACTTACCACGAAATAGACATTCTGAACGAGTTCCTCAGAATCGTAAGCTGCAATTTAGGGAAAATTATCCACAATATTCAATTTGGCTTGTTAGAGGAGTTTCTTCGAAGCTTGACATTTTCGGATGATTTTATCGCGAGGCAATCCAGGGTGGCAACGCATCTGGAAAATCTGTAATGCCTGGAATTGTCGGGGGATTTTTAATTTGCTCGTGGAATGGATTGAAAGTATTAGTTTTTTTATCTTGGGAATTAGAAATGATTTTTTCATGTAACAAGTTTAATTCTTTTTCATCGTGAAAACAAATTGGCTTGAAAGTGACTTTTTTTTTTTTTTTGGGTACTGGATAATCTGGAAATGTCATGGAATTTTTTCTTTTTTTTTTTTCAAAAAATTTTTGGCCACCCTGGAGATAGTCTTAAAAAAAAAATTACGAATAGAAGATTCGTTAATTTCGAATCACTTCCAAACGGTTAAAAACCTACTCATAGATTCGCTAGGTTTCACTTTACGATGATTCATTTTATTCGAAAGATTATTATCTAAAAATTCAGTGGAACAATTTCTTATCATTATGCGTTGGCATTGTTTTGAAGATATTTTCGCAGATTAATAATAACAGTGATCTGACGAACACTTAACTCGCGATTGTTTCTTAATAAAACGAAAAAAAAGGCTGCGGAATATTGACAAACCGTATTTTCAAAATCAGGAAATTAAAAAACAAAAAGTGAACAACATTTACGCCAATTTCAATTTCGAGTAATAAGTACAAGCGGCTGCTAAGCTAAAAATAATAGAGTTTTAAAAATAATCGATTATTTTTCGTGATTCCTAGTAAGGGGTGGATTGTTCAATACCTGTCCCTTGGACCAAAAAATTGGTCGTGACGTTGACCGTTGATCCAATTACGATTCGGCAAGGATAGCTGGAGCAGTCCGACACCTCGATGCTCTCCAGATAGTAAATCGAACCTGTTGATCGGATTGAATTATCCAATAAAATTATTCGAACTACGAAGCGTTTTTGTTTTTTTCTTCTCTTCTCAATTAAAAAAGATTTATTTTATTCTTTTTCCATACATACGTATTTTCAAATCCAACTTGTTTGAGAAATTTGCGAAAATATTTAAAGAAACTGTTATTACTGACTTGTATTTATTCATTGTTATATATTTTCTCATCTAGTCGTCTGATCGGAATTGAGGTTTGTTTTAACGAATCGCGATGCAAATCAATGATTTTAATTATCGATACTTCGGTATATTCTACATAGATAATATACTCGTATTTCTCTGTGCATTATCTTGAGCGATTATATCGGCACGCGTGGTCTCAATTATTATAATTATACGAGATAACTACTATCGTGACGCAATAACGGGGCTTAGCGTTCGCTTGGAGTTTTCTTTTATGTTTTTTTTTCTTTTCTCTTTCTTTTCTTATTTTCTTTCATCCTCTATCCTTCAGTTTATCCAATTCGTATTAGTTAATCTTTCCACGCTACGATAAATGAACAGGGATATCGAACAGTCGGTATTGATTTAAATTACCGCGAGAAGGTGAGAAGTAGTATTAACGAAAAGATTGGAATTGCAGTATCTGTCATCGATGTAAAAAAATGTTTCAAACATTTCCAAACGACTGAAACTTTTGATCATCGAAACGATTAAAAACAAACGTGCGAAAAAAATTGTTAACGAAGAACGAAATTAATTCGACAGACGTTTTTAAGCATTTCCAATCGCGCGGTGAATACATTGTGTTATTAATCTTTTTTACATATAAATATGTACGTGTAAAGAATTTGTCGATGCAAGCGATTGCGGTTTTAATCATAATGTAGCGATTTCAATCCGCCTTGAGACGTGACATATATCAATTATCGTTTCGGACAGTGATTTCGCGTGTAAGCGATTTCATCGAAAATTCCTCATCGAGCAATAAGCTATCCGCGCTATATTCTATCCAACGCGATCGCCTATCGATTATACATAGCCGATCGGATCGCATTAATTGTCACTTTTTATTTTTTGACACGCGGCGTGACGAGGTATTATATATACCACAATGTAGGTGTATATAAATAAAATATGTGAGAAACTTGACGGAGAGAATAAAAGCGGTTGATTGTCTCTCAACCTTCACGACGTTGCGAATAATTATACGTATAATTTGTCAATGTCTATTGAGTATAAATTGTACGCGATAATTGATCGGAATTTCGGCCGCGAGCGAAAACGTGACGGAAATTAATGTTGATTATCACCAACGTCTGTTTTCGCGAAAACGAAACGAGCGGATGGGATAAACATGAAACCAGAAGAGTAAAAGAGAATTTTTCAAATTTCGAAGCAATTATCCGTGGGAATGAAAATTTGAACGTTAAAATTCGATTCCGTTATTCACATCGTCGTGAAAAATCTTTTACATCCTACTTTGCCGGGTTTCACGGTTAACGAAAACGGAGGGTATGAAAAATCGTGACGATTCTTGCAAATGCGTTAATATAATTATAACAACGTATCGAAGGATTGATTCATGCATTATTTTCGATTGAAATTATCCAGAATCGTTTCCTTCTCTGATTTTTCTTTTACATTTTCATTCAACGTAAATTTTTTACTCTATTGCAATTTATAGAAAAAATACACACACAAAAAAAAAAAAAAAAGGTTAATTTGAATTTATCAAATTGCGCAGTAAGCTTGTTGTGTTCGTTAATTGAACGAAGAGTAAATGTTTCGCGAATTCAGTCACATCTTAATTAATTTACCGTGTAATAATAATAATGATATATTCACTGTTTCCCATCCGAAATAAAATTTAATCTTTAACAATTTACTTACCACAATCCTCAAACGGCACGACGCTAGCTGCTACGGAAATAGCATTTGTCGTTAAAAATGGGACAACCGAAAGGAAAAATATACACTTGATAATTAGCTCGGCCATCGGGACGCATTTATATATATATGATTGAATCGATTTCGGGAAAATATATAAACGGGGATTGACTTCGTCGTATAATCAAATTAACCGGTATCACCAATTTGCACTCTGTCTATGCCTGTGTCTAAATATATTTATGTGTGACTGCTTGTTTGTGTGTGTGTGTGTGTGTGTGTCGAATAAATTATTTCACCCGGATCGAATACCGCCGATCGAATACCAGATTTATCAAATTTCTTCACCCTTATATCGTCTTTCGATGCGACGGTTCTCAACCCGACCGTCCGGCGATCACTGACAGAACAATGCCGGCATCCTTTGTTCCGCTCTTTTATTTCCCTAAATCGTAACAAGCGATTTGAATATATTTTTCATCCCGTCATTCGCAATTTCTTTATACACGGGGTAAAGTTTTTTTTTTTCTCTCAACTCTGCGTCGAATTACATAATATTATATGTTTTGGTTGTCGGTTTATCTCGCTTTTGTGTTTTTTCTCAAATTTTTCCCACCTTCGATTACGAAAAATGTTAAATCTTCGTTTGTATTCTTCTTGTTTGTTTTTAACTTTCAATTTCTCGATGATGTGTCATTTCCTCTTTATCCGCGTACACAGAATTTTCGATCGAACAAAATTCTAACGATCGCTGCGATGAATTCGATTAAATAAATATCGCGGATGAATATCGGAGAATAATTGAAGTTTTTTTTTTTTTTTTTTTCTTCTCTTCCACAGATTCGCGAAATTTTTGTGATAAATTTCGATATTTTGAAATAAAATGACTAAAAGATTTACCCGTATGATCATATTATGATATTAGAAAATTGCGATACGCATGCGTCAAATACAATAATATTGTTTCGACGTCTCTGATTGATCGATCGATTTGGCAAAAGTGTCATTCATATTCCGAAGCGATAGGCATTTCCCTCTACTTATGTTATATCTCTATAATAATATATGTATATATACACATATCTGTTGAAATGACGCCGTGATTATTGCTATAGAAAAATTAAATCACGCTGATGCATTGCCAGACGTTGAAACGATCGGAATTTATTAATCGGCTAACACGATCTAGTCTGCTACTCAATCTGCGACTCTGATTGCCACTTCGTCTCTCGAATTGTGCCGGCGATACTTTTGCTATCAAAAATATCGTAACTCGTTTATCGATGGCGATTGGCTGTTTTCCTTACCTGATTGCTCCTTTTGCTTTTTTCGTAAATCGCGAAGCCGAAAGTTTTTGCGAAACGCATATTATACGCGTGTACGTATGTATTATACCTATTATAAATATAAAGGTAATATGCAAAAGTTGCTATCGCCACGATGTCACGGGTGTTACGTAAATACGTAACTTGAGCAAATTGAACACCGGTCGGATTCCCGGGGCTTATTATCTTTTTTCACCGTCGCGTTGTTTTCTTTCTTTTCTTTTTCATGCCTGGCCAAGTTACGAATGATGAAATACGAGCGGTGCAGTTACTGATAATGCTGCTTTTGCAGAGGACACAATGGCGTGGTATAAGTGTGGAAAAGAAAAGAAAAGAAAGGAGAAGAATCGCGAAATTCAAACTTGTGGACAATTTATTATATCGATTAAAGTGCCGATGTGGATATGAAAACCGTTTTTTAATTCGCAGATTTACGT
The DNA here is from genome assembly GCF_021901495.1 of Neodiprion virginianus. Classification (NCBI taxonomy): domain Eukaryota; kingdom Metazoa; phylum Arthropoda; class Insecta; order Hymenoptera; family Diprionidae; genus Neodiprion; species Neodiprion virginianus. The sequence continues at coordinate 1,637,505 of NC_060883.1, forward strand.
TATATGTATATACTGTTAAATTTTTTGATCGATTTCTTACCGATCTAATGACTTACGATCGAGATATTTTATCGACAGGTATCGTCGATCCTGGTTTTTTGATTCACGGATCTACGTTATATCACACCGATCAATTTTTCGATCGATTTATTACCGATCTACCGACTCACGACAAAGATGTTATAACGACAAGTATCGTTGATGCCGGTTTTTCGACTCACAGATTTACGTTATATATATTGTTAAATTGTTTGATCGATTTCTTACCGATCTAATCACTTAGGATCGAGATATTTTATCGACGAAAGTGGCAAAATACATTCGAAATATATTAACATATATCAGTTCAGTCCAACGGATCAAAACACCAGCAGGTATCGCGTGAAAATCTATTCATCATACGGAAATGAAAATCGTATTTCCGGAGGCAGTAGCAACAACTTCCGGTCGAGGAGATACGCGGCCGCTCATTCGCAGCCATCTAACCGACGCACGTGTGCATGTCGAACGTGTCGTACGTTTAGATGGCAGCTTATTAGGTACACCCGGTGCACCGGAGCAGTCAAGGTGATGCGAGATGAAAAAAACTCCAGGGGGAAATTATTTAGAATTCACATCACGACTAACGACGCACCGCAAGTCACGTTCCCTCCGGCTGTCCTCGTCTTTCAGCTATATTACACGTTATTCGTTCCTCTTCCGGTCTTCCGACAAGCGTAACGCTAAGACGTGACAGCTTTTGTTTTTTCCGCCGTACAACGCGGTATCGAGGAATTTCGAATGGGCTGAAAAACGGACCCGAAGAACCCAAGACATTTGACGCAGGGAATAAACGATTGTCAAAAGTGCCGGTGAAAAATGGTAAAAATTTAAAAAAAATTTCGTCCATTACCGATCGTACGGAATTTTTAACTGGTCTGTTCGTTTAAAAAATTTACACGGGTAACGGTTGTTTTTTAATAGTATTAAGATGAAGAAAGGACAACGACGATTTAAAAATCACGATTAAAAATGACGAATAATTGTTGAAAGTTCAAAGAAAAAGTAAAAAAAAGAAAGAAATAAACAAAGTCAAGGTTGATTTGTTTGCCGGTGAAGTTTTAACATTTGTGCTCACGTTTTTTCTTCCTTGACGTTTCTTTATTTTTTTATTTTTTTTTATTTTTCGTCGTACTTTCGTTATCATTGACCGAAACGACTTTGCAATATTTCTGCTCCGCACCGCGTGCGGTCATTTTGCAATATGCGTATAGTTGAATAAAAATAATGGACAAATCTGCAAGTCAGTCTATTTGCAGTAATATCGTAATACACACCTGCAGATTCTGGCGGCAAGGTCGAGTTCGGAATAAAACTGTCAGCATGGTTTTTAACGATATTGACAAAGGTCTGAGAGGCTTGTACCGCACGTATGCCTACAATAATGTATGCGCGAATACGTAGGTGTACACACATGTGGAATGTACATGATACGCGTGACGTAAGCGCTTGGCAATTACACAGTACGGCAAATTAAATTCGCGTCGATGCTCGTGCACAGAGCGCTCTGACGAATAAAACGATTCCCAGAGTCTATGGCGTGCAGTTTAAATGAAATATACGGATTCCGATCGTTGGATTTATGCGCCGGAACGCATAACGATACGTTACGTACGAAACAAGATGTAGCATTAGGACAATTGTCTCCAATTCGGATTGAGAGGGGATGGATTTGACGAATGCTGAGTTAACACCGGACAGCGAAAACGGTACCGAAGACTTGCGTAACTCGGCTGATGCCTGGTGACGATGGTCGGTGGAATAAGAAAAATAAGACGAAGAGGGGAAATTAATTCTTTTAATGCGTACAGTTTTCCTCGCAGTCAGATTCCTTGAAACTTTTGGGTGCAAAGGGGGTCTCGAAGTCGCTGGTTTGAAAAATGGGGTCGGATCTGAGAAATTGTCAAAATTTGAAATAGCGGATCTAGTTTGAGCGAATAGGATGAATTTTTATATTTTCAGTCCGTTGTATCGGATCCGCTGTTTTGAATTTTCAAATTTCGACGTAAATCTTGAATGAAAGATTCAAATAAGGTATCTCATGTATGAGACGCTGTTAGAGTTGTTACAGAATAAAAATCGTAATGGACGAGAGAGAAAAAAAAAGACATAAAAAAACAACAGGATAAACGATCTGCTCGTAAACGATTATTAAACGGTTTGATCGGCGTGACGATGGCCGAGTAGGTTTTATAGTTTTTGCATTTTCATGCCGATCGCTGCTACCGTTGTTGCTGGTGCAGTGGAAAGTTTCGCTTTTGAGAATTGTTTTCGTTGCAGCACCTGCAGGACACGTGTTGTTCTTCTTTCTCATTTTTCTCCGTCGTCACCGTTGGTCATTTCCCCATTGGAATTTTACAAATTGGTTCACGTGAGTAGTTCACTTTCAGTCGCTGTTGATCTTGGCAATTTTTTTTCATTACCTACATAATAATTGCTTTTGGTCGACAGGTATAAAAAACGGAGAAAGAAAGAGAAGAAATGATGCGAATGAATCGACCGATCTTTGTCGATTTTTCGTGTCGAGAACAATCGATCGGTAATCGATAGATGAAAATGATTCCTGTATAAGTCGGTGCGAATGTTTTGTTTGCCACAAAATTTAGTACAGATGCTAAATCAGCACCGGAAGACCGTGTTTTCTCTTGTTTTCCAGAAATTTATGTCAGATTCTCAAATGGTATGTGAAATTTATTCAAAAGAAGTTGGGATTCCTTGTAAGTTTTTTTTACAACGATTATTTACGTAACAATTATCATCCAGAAATTTCCGGATCGAGTTTCAGAAATAATTTAAGAAGGTTTCACAAGACTCGTGAAGAGCATTCGTATCAGGGTACAGTAACGTGAACTTTGCTCTTTAGTGCAGGCAATTGAATAATTTTCTGTACCCAGAACGGAAAACAACGATCGGCAGGAGAATTATCAGACCCACGGTGACCTCTTTCGGTATACTTGATATTCGAGATCACGGTCTCACCGACTGGTCAACACGTTACGGTAGCGGGTTTTTCACTCCTTTATTTTCAGGTTTTTCCGCTCTACTCGTTCCTCGAATGTCCGATTAGTGTGCGGCGCACGATTATACGGCAAATGAAAAGAAAGAAAGAGAGGAAAAATATTATAAAGATATTTTAACGAGTTCAAGCCGTAATGTATTTTCGTGGCGAGTGCGATGTTGAGTTCTTTATTACGCCGATTTCAACGCGTGTATCGGTAAACACCTGGAATGCCGCGTCATCGATTAACGATCTCTGACAAATAAGAAGACGTGGGGAAGACTGTCGAAAAGGAAGAGTGAAGAGATTCCCTTCAAGTTGTCGCTTGACCTCGAATCGAAATGAAGTTGATCGGTATGGATGATCGAATGTACATGATAGTTGTGATGTTACGATCGAAAAGTGAATAGGATGGGAAGACGAAAGCTAAGACAAGCGTTCGAACGATACGGTTTGCTTTTTTTTCTGGATCTGTTGCTGCCGATACGCCGATCTTGAAAAATTTTCATCATAACCGAATAACTGCTTCTAGTCTAGAACAAGGACGGAATAAGATAAAGAGAAGATGACGAGCAGAGAAAACAATCGACCGATCTTAGCCGATTTTTATATAGCCGAGAAGAATCGATCGGTAATCGATAGATGAAAATAGTTTCGCTGTAAACACGACGAGTAATCCTCGCTCCACTTCGCAACGTATCTGTAATTCTCAGCGAACCGATTTCCCACCAAGCGGAAGAAGAGAATCGTGTCTCGTTTACCGGTGTGACGGATCGGTGTGTGTTTACTACCACTTTTTCATCCTACCTAGACGGGGTTCCATTTAGCCGTGGACTGTCCAGGTCGCCTGTCAGTCTTTGGTCAAGCCTGAGAGCCGTTAGTCGACACCGAGAGACTCGAGCCGCAGTCGCGATCGGTTCGGTTTCTCTCGAATTTCAACAGCCGATCGTTCATCTTCCACCTCGTAATTCGTGGAGCAAGTCGTTCTTGCGACTATACCGATTTAAACTGCCGATTGTGCTTTGACGCTAACATCATGATAAGGGAAATATTTGTGCTAATTTTCGTTGCGTGTTTCACCGCCGATTTCGCCGCCGCAACCGAAGTTCTCGATTGTGCTACCGGTCCGTATAATATTTTATACAGTTATTATATTATACACATTATACTCAATGACCAAGAAACGAGAAAGTTCGATGATATGATCGTTTTTAAGCATTCCACAAATTACAAGAAAATTCATCGTGCAACTGATTGCTTATGCTTTTGTTATTAAGCTCCCTTGTAGCCCTTTGCGACATTTCAAGGGGATATTTTTTGTTCTACAGATCAAACTAATCGGTCGACCTGTATTTAATATACCTGTACGTATGTCAGCGGTTTTATGTCACGTCCTTTCACTTTTCGTCGAAACAATTTCCACGGCGTACCTAATATGGAATTAAAAACCAGAACAATTATAAATACAACCGACTGACATCAATTATATTTGAAAATTCTATGTTTTTAAACTCTCAAGTGTTCAGAAATAGATGTTCAGAATTTGTTAGTATATCGTTAAAATTGTCGTACTGCGTAATGTTATTTAGCGATTCTAAATCTTTTCATTCTTATTTACCCATAATTACGTAATTTTGTGCATCGTTTCTTTACCATTTTACACATTTTTCATCAACCCTGTGGCTGCCGTTTTATCGTATTTGCTACAATGACAAAACAGCTGTTATTTTTTTTTTTTTAAACATCTTCAATTTCAATTCAAAAATCCCAAAATAATTTGAAAAATAACCAACGCGCTCCAAAAAGTTTTCCACTGAAGAATTTCATTTGAAAAAAAATAAAAAAAATTCATTCTGGTATGAAAATTGAAAAACTCTATTTTAAAAAAAGTCTCATATTTCGAACGTAACAGCTTGGCCGTTAAAGGGTTAATTTAGTATCTTTTACATATCTGACACGATCACCTCTGTGGAAGGTTGGTGGCTTACAATCGGTCATTTTACAACCGTCTCTGGTTTACAATAAATGAAAATAAATAAATAAATAAATAAATAAATAACCAAAGTGTTCCTGATTTTTTGCTTTCAGGCGAGCTTGACAAGAGTGGCAGGGCAGTTTCGATATCGAAGTGCGTCCAGCCGCCATGTTTGCTGAAACGAAAGACGACGATTGACGTCGAGCAGCATTTCGTGCCGAACAGAGACGTCCGTTCCTTGACGACGAGCGTCAACGCGAACGTCCTTGGAATTCCGTTGCCCTTCGTCGGCGTCGACGGATCCAACGCCTGCAATCTGATCTACAACACCGACGGATCGAAGGCGAGCTGTCCGCTGGCCAAGGGCAAGGAATACGTGTATAAAAACAGCTTCCCAGTTCTCCAAATTTATCCAAAGGTGGGCAGTTAATACGTCCTTAAAAATCCCACGCGAAGAGATTGGTTTTTTTTTTTTTTTTTTTTTTGTTGGTTTTATTTGATTTTTTTTCTTTACCTCGTTTAATACCAAACGATAGTATCTTTTATTCGAGCGAAGAAACACTTTTTTCGAACGATTTTGAGGTGTTTCGGAAATCGAGTCGTGTTTTTTTGTTTTGTTAATAATTGTACACAGTAAATAGCGGCGATCGATTTGTCACAAGCTTTTACCCCAATTCCATACAATTGACATTTTATTTGATATTCGGTGTATCTTGAGAAAATGGTAGAAAGAAAAAAAAAAAAAAAACGATTGTACACTGCAAAATCGAAAGCGTTAAATTTGACGATCTATTTTCATAGACTCGACGAAAAATTACTCGAGGTATCGTATTACTTGTACAAAATGATAAATTTTTTCCCCGATTTCAGGAAATTGATATGGAAAAAAGAATTTAGAAAATTACAAGTGAATTGAAAAAAAAAATCTGCCCTCAATGTTTGTTCTGTTTTATTTTTCTCTTTTTTTTTTCTTTTTACCGCAATTATTCAACGATCTTCCGAAGCAATGAACAATTCGAAGAAAAAAAATAAATAAAAGTCCCAAGTATGCACGTTACGCGCGGTTTTCAAATTACTCGTTTTCTACGGTTTCGACGTGATAATGCTAAAACACTGTCTCGTTTTTTTTTTTTGTTTGGTAATTTATTTATTTATTTTTTTTTTCTGGGCCGCGAATCTCTCGTTAAATTGTAACTGACATGATATTTCAATTCTTCAAAAATATAAACGTTCACAGCGTAATAAAATCACGCCACATTGCCAAATTTATTTACCGATTGCTTTTCACCGTCGCTAACCAATCGTGTTTTATTGTTTTTTACTTCTGCGAAATTCACCGTCACCGACTTTCACTCTTTGCGTTATTACGAACTACCTTCGGAATTACACATACAAGCAGGCGCAGAGGCAAATGTGAATACAATTTATTACGTTACAGAGTCGTTCATGGACCGTGCAGCGAGGCGTACAACGAAACCGGTTTTTAGTCCTTACATAACCATGCCGTCCGTTGTTATAATTTTTTTTGTTTTTCCTAGTTTTTAATGCGTCTTGTTTTTTCGTTCGCTCCTAATTTCGTATTTTTTTTTCTTGTACCAATAAACTGTCGGTTTCACGGTTCAAACGATCACGTTTCAGCTTTAGGCTTATACGTTTGAGAGATAAACTATGTCCGGGTTAAAGATCCGGTCTCGTAACGAAGTAGAAAGAAACGAATAGATGAATCAATTAAAAAATACGTGAAAAGCAAATTCAGCTGCGCGCGCACGTGTATCCATCATGTAAATTTTCGCTGTTTATTATCTCCGAGGCGGTCGTTTCATTTTTCATTTCAAAATTTGTATATTTTAATCTTGTTATGTAATGCCAACATGGTAATTAGAATAGATGTAAAAAAAAAAAAAAATTATAATCGTCATGTACGTAAGACTCGATTAACGAGTTGATGGATTTTTTTATATTCAAGCGTCTCGCCTATTCGACAAGGTTTTGTTTTTTAACGTTTTAGTCCAATTTGAACTTGAACGTTAAATTTATCACATCTTGAGCTGATTTTTTTAATTTAATTTCTACCTTCTTCGTTTCATTACAGCTCGTCCTGAAGGTTCACTGGGCTTTGACCGAGGGCCAGGAAACCATCGCATGCTTCGAAGTGCCGGCGCAAATAACGTAATGCCAAATTCACAAATGTAGCAATCGTCCGCACTGCATTCACCGGTAATAATTGTCACACAGTTGTTGGCGTTTTTAACATTACCATTACATTTTTTCTCCATTTATACGAAATGATATTCTTGCAACGTTTTCTTTTGTTAATTTTTTCATTTTTTTTTTGTGTATTTTAATATTGGATAATGGGTAAAAAAAATTTGAAACAAGGGACAGAGGGGGAAAAAAAAGATCCCATGAAATCCCATCATGAATTTTCTTTTCCTTTATTTATTTATTTTTTTTTTTTTCAATCTCACCATCACAGATCTATACGTAAGTATCAGTAATTTTTATTACATACCTACGTGTAATACAATTATAAAATGTTATAGATGTGTAAGGAAAGTGGAATAAAAGTTTGTAAAATTTTCACCCAAGCCCATTACAGCTTAACATTTCAGTCGATAATTGATTGATCATAGATAAAATTGGATACTTATAGATCGAATGCAACGTTAGTGAAATTTTAGTTGAAAAAATTCATTCGCCTATAAGTTTGTATCATTTTTTTTTCACGATCTGCTTTACCATCGCTGGATCGAGATAGATCGAAAGCCAAGTGAGATACGTCGGTAAATTAGCCAGGCTTAGTAAAAAAAATTTAATCAAAAAATTATCCAATTGTTAGATTTTCCGGACTCCGATATCTGGAATAAATCGAAATGTATGAAATCGCGAGTTTAAAGAAGCGCAAAGAAATTTGCGGCTCGGATAATTTTTTGGACGCTCTTTGAACTCTTCGGTGCAAGTGCACCCGGTTGCCCTCGGTATAAAAAGTTGTCAACTTTTTAAAGTTGATATCGAACTCTGCGTTTAAGCTCTCAGCACACGAACCGTTCGACAATTTACCCCCTTGGAAACTGTAAAGATTTTTTCATCAAAAAGCTGCGCATAAATTTACTTCCGAAGTGCAGCAAAGTTATTTTTGATTACATACGATTTTTAAGATAAGCGTAAAGTTTTTTGTTTGCTTTTTCCCCCACTATATATGTGAAAATGACTATTTGACGACAAGTCAACGTGAAAGTGAGAAAAAAAGGGTAAAAATAGTTATAAACAATTAATTTACTCGCTGAATCAGCTGAGACAATTTTGCGGATAATTTATCGCGTGTAGGTACGAAGTAAAAAACTTATCCCGCTTTCAAACGAAAGTCGATAATTTTTCGCTGGCTAGTAAGGCAGGTTCGTACGGATGATGCTTGAACATCGACAAGTGGCGCCGTCAACGTAAAGCTCCGGAACTGTCGAGTCACGTGTCTGATTATTCAAGTTTACTCACCGACCAGCAAACTGAAAACTAACAAATGTTATAGTCGATTAATTATATATTATATATATAAGGTGTGCAGAAAAATTCTCACGTGAAATTTTCATCAGGTAAAAATTATTTCATCGTTCGATGTACAGTTAAAATTTACTAAAAAAAAAAAAACATCAATCGCGAAGTTGATCTTCGTGTGTCGTGAACTCTTCCACTGACTTGAAAAAAAAATTATCGCTATTAGATTCCGATTCGGAAACGATGAAACTTTGGTTTGAAACATGTTTCTCGAAAATATTTCATTCTCGAGTTATTCGAGTTTATCGATTCAAATGCCTCACCCTGTACACACTTTCGTTTATTTATTTATTACGATATGTAATATATAGGAATTTTTTTCACATCTCTCAAACTCTGGAAATTCACTCAATGCTCGAAACACACGCGAAACGAAGCAATCCTCATTTCGATTTTACGACCGGACAGGTAAACACTGAATATTACGACGTAGATTCAGTCGCGTCTGAACTCGCAAGCTTCGAACCACGGGTCGAAACACATCGCGATGTGTTGTCTATTCTTCGTGCGTAGCGTGAAGCGTTTGTTTTGTTGTGACGGAAGATTCGTCTCCGTTGTAAAGTCTGCGCAAGTGAATCGCACGGGATGTTCGTTGAACTTCGAATCGAGATGCCGAATTTCGTTGCTTCGAATGATTCCGAAAATTCTTTCCAAACGAATTTGATAGAGGTGATTATTCGCTTTTGTAAGGCTTGTCACGTGACTCAGGTAACGAATCTCGAAAAATGCGTAACAACAAGTTTCAAAACAACCTGTCGCATCGAATACTGTAATGATAGGTATACAGCGTGTAGAAAACTGTTCAACTGTAATTACACACCTTTCTGTTATCAAACTTCGACGCTCTCTGACCTGAATCGACTGATGGGATGGATTGTTTATTTTTATACGAATTTGACTCCTGTTTTCTCCGATAAAGTGTGAAGGAAAAAAATTTAATCAATTCAACGAAGACACACTCATACTATGTTTTATTTTTATTAAAACGTGGTTCGAATCAATACAGCGGGAACTCGATTAACCGGACAAATTTGTTGTCGTTAGGCATTCTGATCATCGAAAATCCGGATAATTCAATGTACGAAGAAAAGCGATTTTTGTACATACGTATTATTACGTAATACAATAACAATGCTGGGTGTTTATTGGGAACGACAAAGATAAATTAAAATTACCAACAACAATCAATGCTTGTTGAGAAATTATTAAGAGATGCATTTTCGGGCGGGGTAGTTCCAGTTCCGACATGTCCGTGCACGCATGGATTCGACTTGTATAAAGTTATTCGATCGCGGTTGGAAGTCCGGATAATCGCGAATCCGTACAATCTCCACTGTGGTCGAAAAAACGATTGTTTCAAATGGTTGATCAATCATGTTGATTTATCGATTAATTGAAAGAAGTCAGTTGGGTAATCGAAACCAACAACAGCGTCGTAGTAGAAAAAAAAAATCACATAAAATCAATAACATATAAACAAATAGATAAATTATTCCTCCAGATTGCCTGGTGCGATGATGTGAATTTTCTATAAGATAGTAACGCCAATAGAATATAAACTATATATAATTAAAACTGTATAACAATAAAATACCCAACTAAAAGTTGAGCCTCAATGGAGCCCCGGATCTAAAAACTGGGATGCTCATTCGGAAACATTTTTCAGTACAATGCGCTTAATAGTTTTCCATACGTTTGTTAGCTAGAGCTTAGGTGAAAATGCGAAAAAATTGAGAAAATCGTTTTTCAATTATTTGAAATTGATTCAGAGGGTGGGCCGGAAAAATTCGTCAACACTCTAAATAACGACAAACCTAACGCACAGTTCGATCCGGCAGAATATTTTCACCGCGGAATTCTACTCTGTCTCTCTCTCTCTCTCTCTCTCTCTCCCCCCCCCCCCTCTCTCTCGCCCCTCCCTCGGGGGTTGGCACCCTTGGCGCCGCGTAGCGTCGGGACGCGAAGCGTCGTTGCCGCCTTATCTGTCTCTCAGTGCGCCGTCCGCCGCCGGCCGAATAACTGCGCGATCGGAATCGAGTCGCGGGGCTGCGATTTAAACGCCCCTCTTTTTCCCGCCGGTAAACAACGAAGGCGCGAAATCCCGCGCGCGCCAATTTTCTTAGCCCTTGGAAAAATCCGGACGATTGTTGAAATAAGATCGGTGAACAGAGGGCAAGTTTATCGGTTGTGTTCTCTCTCACTCTTGGTATTTGTGCGCTTTTGTGAATGTCGCAAATTACTCTTGGAAAGTAAATAAATTAACAAATAAAAACGAATTTTCTGTTACTTCGTACAAGGTGTGTTTAAAATGTTTTTACTCGTTTAGTTTCGTGGGAAAATCGTTGTTTTGTACAGAGAAATTTCAGCAGATAGTTGAGTAACGGTAAAATATGCAAAAAAAAAAAAATTAAAATATTCATACTCTACGAGTAAAGGAAACGATGAAAGAAATTTGTCGCGGAGAAGAATAAATCAACTGTAAATTTAGTGATTAGCAAATGAAATTGTTTGTAACAGAGAAAAAATAAAGAGAAAAAGAATATTCAGTTTCAATCGTAGGTACGATAATACGTTTTGAAGATAAGAAAGAGAAAGCACTTTTCGCTTCGGGGTGTATAATTTGAAGGTTCGTGTTGTGAAATTAGTAGTCGGGAGTGCGGTATTTTGTGAATGTGCGCGCGTGTGTGTTTCGTTGAGTTTTTTAAAATACTTATTCGGAAAATTTACAAATAAAATCATGTGGTGGGTGATTATTATACCGCTCCTTGGACTAACGGCCATCGACGCTGTTGTATTCGCTGCTCGAGTCACGGGGAGCTCGCCTCAAAAACTTGGTGAGCTTATTGATACGTAATTAATACTTTCGGCGAATGTTTGCTACGTTTCAACCGCGGTGATACACTTAAATCCTTCTTTCTTGCCTTTCTTGAAGTAGAGCTTATTCGAGCTTTCTTCACTCCTTCATTTTTTCAAACCTTTTTTCTTTCTATTCGAATAGCAGTTGAATTCCGATTCCTTCACTTTGACCTCATAATTATCGTTGAAGATGAAAGAAATTTTATCGGAACACAACGAATTGAATATATTACAGTATCAACAATAATCTCAGCAATAACATTAACATACGTTAATCATTAATGGATATTATTGCTCGAATTTATCCAGTTGGTACACGCGAAAGAATATTAATCAATATCCCGGTAAAGGTTAATTAATCAATATTGACATAATTGTAGATGTGTAACAAAAATGCATGTTCATAGATTTATCAATGTTAGTTTCACTAAATCTGCTAATAAACTTTTTACAAATGAAACAAATCAGTTATATGTTTGTTTATGTAAACAAATGCAGTGAGGATATCCTCGTCGAGTTGAAATTTGCATTGAAAAAAATCTACGACATAACAACCAACATCATACAGAATTCAAATTCACACATTTTTCGTTATTAATATTTAAATTCAAAACTCACCCTCTCGTCGTCATATTTCCCCGTTTCAGTTTTTTGCTATTAAAAATTCTTATCCCCGGATTTCTTTTGCTCGTTTTTCTCGATCAAATTTATTCCTCCCTTCTTCCTCGGCAAACTTTTGCGCACCTCAAACCGCGACAACTTTCAACCCTGAATTCAGGGCATCCCTCATTAATAAACGCAACGCCATATCGGTCGATTATGACGCATAAAACCTCGCTTCAACATTTTTGCCGTTTTTTGTTTGGTTTTTCAAAATTGAGTAACGAGTCTTCGTCATCGATTTTACTGTAACTAATTTTTCTACGAGCCAGGCCGAAGTTATCACCGTTATCACCTAACGTTATTGTAATGATTTACGTTTCTTAAAAATCGTTATTCCGTCTGTTATAAATTAAAACAAGTCAAAGCGGTAATTCAAATTTTCAACACTCAACCACTTCGATACAGTAATTTTTTTCATATCAAATTCGAGAAATCATCGAATTTTTTCTCCATGCTGAAACTTTTGCGACTTTTGAAATTTTTACCGCGATCAAATGTCGCCGAAATCTCACCCAATTCGAGTATACAATTTTCGTCACCTAGACGACCAATTGTGAGGATTGACACGCGCGAAATTGAATTTCCCCGATTCTGGAATATGTACGTATATGGTTTGCATTGTCAGCAAGCATTCGAGAATTTCGTTTTCGTACACACTTTTTTTTTTCTCTCATTTTTTTTTTTAATGTTTTTAATACCTACGGTTGCGAAATCAAATCTTTTCTTCAATACAAAATTCGCAGCTTTGATTTCAGTTGCGGAAAATGCAAATCATATCCACACGCGCGCACTCCACGTACGTAAAAGTAGGAGAGGAGAAGAAACAGGGCGTCTTTGGGTACTTTTCGGTTATTTACTTTGTCGCAAAATTGAATCTGAAAGTTGGCGTCAACCCCCCAGGAGCCCCTAAGAAAACGCCAGGTTTACCTTTCGGTTTCTTCCCCATCCACGATTAGCCTCCTATTGAATGAAAAAAAATTGCAAACTTCCCAGTCCGCCTTTTCCTTCCTTTTCCTTCGCTGAAATAACGCAAATTTCATTATTACTTTGCACTTTTTTTCATATTGTAGTTTTCCGAATGTTAAAACTGTCTTTTCTTCCCCTCATTTTTACCGGCTATAAGAAAAACAAACCGGGAAAATAACTTTATCGCCATACTTTTTACCGTCGTGAAAAAGTAAGAGTCTGTCGGTTTGTTTGACATAATTTCGTGATCATCTCAAAAATGGCGGAGTAAAAAATCTGAAATTGATAGGATTTGGCAGACAAATGAAAAAGGTTTGAGAGAAAAATTATACGTTTGTCGGTAAAACATGGAGGATCGATTTACTTCCGGTAGAATCGGAAGCTCAAATTAAACGGGACAAGAAAACTTTTCATGCCCATCATTTGATTGTAAAATCCTGTAGTTTTTTGGATAGACCGACAGACGGAAATTTTTCAAAAATTCTGTTTTTCGGATTCCAGAGGTTCGAAAACGCAGATTCTTCCCAATCAATTAACAATTATTGACAACTTATTTTTTAATAAAAGTAAATTACAGCCTGTGTTGCTCAGGGACAGCTTGGCTCTAAATTAGTGAAAGAATTTTTAAAATCTGTTCAGCAATTCCAGACATCACCTTCCGCATAAACGTACGTAACGGCAATCCAGGTCGGGTGACAATGAGAAAAAACGCGCACGAAGGTTATGAAAAAAGGAAGGGAGAAACGGTTGAACAAATAACGGTCATTTACTCCAATGGCACGAAACGGAAAATCCATGCACGTGTGTATCTTTAACCGCAGCAGTTAGTCGAGTCGAAGCTTTGCTGCAGTTTTTCTCCCTCTCCCTCCTTCGCCAACCTTCGAGCTTTATTCGCCGCATGCACTTCGCCCTGTCGCAGTAGCTGCGGTATGAAATCGAATGTGTGGTTTGCACGACTGCGGGATACGTAATAATTTCACATGCGTTTATGCATGATATAATTGGGGGATTCCATGCGAATTCAATCGACGTCTGAACCTTCCGTCGAACCCTCAAGGTCGAACCGTCTTGATAGTTAATCGTTACGAAATTTATTAACACACTGCAGGTAATTCATGTCTTGACTTATTACACGCACGCATATTTTACGATGTATATATTATTCGATTAAGGGTTTAAGCCTCTTCTTTTCTCTCTCTCTCTCTCTCTCTCTCTCTCTCTCTCTTTCTCTCTTTCTGTATAGGCGTAAACGCGTGCGTATAAACATGAATCATCGCTCTTTCGGGTACTATCAATTTCGGCGTTAGCGTAAATTGAGAGTTGGGCCGGAATTAGCTTCCTTTTTTCGAGGAGGGCTGACCACGATGAGTAAACGCGCGCCTCGCAGGATAACCATCTATGTATATATATACATATGCGTAACATTTCGATTTATCGTTCAATCTATCCACGTATTTACCTTGCCAGCCTACGTTTACCGAAATTCAAACTTCGTTTGTACGTAACACCATTTTCACCTATTTCTGACAAGAGCTGTAACAATTCGAGGGAAAACTAAACGGATCGCAGTTATTTATTGCCTTAAAAAATAAAAAAATAAACCATACGAATAGCAATAAAGAAAAAAAGAAAAACGATCAACCAAATAAGATAACAAATATCGAAGGATAGGAAAGCCAGACTTTTGATCGACGACGAAAGAAAAGAAAAACACTTTTTTCGCGTTCCTGAATAACTTCAAATCGAGTTTGAATCGTCCTCTAAAAAAAAAAAAAAAAAAAATATATATCGACGTAGGTACGTAGAATATGTAAAAAGAAATAGGAGCGTGAAGGAGGGACTCGACGTCTATTCTCTCTATATAGATACACGTTATACATACATATACGGTATATGTGTGCGTCACATAAACCTGCCTGCACCTTTCTCTAGCCACTCTAACGCACCGCATTAAGCCCGACCCCCCATTCACCCCCCTTCACCCCCATAACATCAATAAAATATCAGCACTGGGAATCCGGAATTGATACTTACACCCCGTGTACGAACCTGGAATGAATTTTTTATAAATCTCTCATGCACACCTGTCCGCCCTTGTGTAGGTATACCTCGCAGTCATATTTCATACTTTATAATAATAACAATGATGATAATAATAATAATAATAACAATGGCAATAGTCATAGATTTGTCTGTATTAACAAGGGTGATCAACTATTGTCGCCGAAAAAGTAACGCTGGAAGTATCAGCTCGAAGAAGGACAAAAAAAAAAAAAAAGGTTAACACAAATAGGAATGAAAATAAAAAATCGGATTGAAAAAATTTACATTCGCGCAGATTTTTTCTTATCTCCATTTTTGCAGAGTTTTATAAATTTTATGTACAAATGTGATGTATTCTTTGTTAAGGTGATCAAGAAAATGATCGTTTGGTTAGGTTAGTGGGTTCTGCTGATCCATCGTGAAAATTCGAATGCCAATTTTCTCGCAGACTTAATGCACACCGAAAAATTTTTCTTCTCGTTGTTCTCGTTTGTCCACCAATCAGTGACCCTAAAAACCGCGTATTTTCGTCCGCCATATTGGATCCACCATTTTCAATTGCCGGATTTCAAGTTCAGTTTCGTAATCAGCGACCCCACAAGCACATGTGTGCAAAATTTCAAGCGAATCGCACGTAAGAAAAAAATGTACGCACGAAAGGGTTAACGTTTGACGAGGTACGGGCGGTGACGGGAAGTTACACAGATGCCAGTTATAGTATCAGGGGTGCGCGCTGAAGCGCGTGTCCTGCAGCGAAGCCTGTGAATTATGCAACGTATCACTGCTCGGCTACTGGAAACAGTCTCCCGAACCCCTTCGCTCACCTACATCATCTGTTTCAATACAGGAGTTTATGTACACATCGGCCATATTTATTCAGTGCGAATTCGATGCAAATTCCCAACCATCGGATGGGAATTCATCGTGTCCACGTTGTTCGAGAGGAAAGTTCTTGGACTCGACTGTGTACATCTAGTTTCGTTTTGACGAGCGGTTTTTGGAACGCTTTTGAAACGCTTTCGGAGTGTTGATTAATAGATTCGTCCAGGATACGGGAATCCTGTTGTTAGTTACTAGCAATTTGTTGATCCACTATTTGTCTCTATACTCATTCTTTATGTTTTCCTCTACGAATGCGGTTAGCTCAGCTTCTCCAGTCTGACTCTCATCTTTTTCATTTTCTTTATGGTCCGCATCTTCTTCATCTTCGGCACTTTCCACGTTCGACAAAATTTTGTCGTTCATACTTTTCATATCAATCGCCTCAATGTACTTCATCACATTGACATACTTCATTTGGTCCATACCATCATTCCCTTCATTCGATAAAATTGCATCTTCAATACCGTTCATCCGTATGGTTAACGTTCTTCGTCATCTTCATCCTTTGCAGGTTCTTGAATATCCCTTCCCTTCTTCATCCTTTTCTTCACACCACACTTGACCTCCAACGTTCCATTCTCCCAACTTCCACGGCCCAATATCTCCCCCATTCCAATCTCCCTCCTTTCTGCTTCCCCGGTGTTCTTTTTTAATCATAGGAAAGCTACGTGCTCCGAGGCAGTAGTGAATTTGAATTCGTATACATCGGTCCGTATAAAAGGGAAACTGCACGATCGTGGAACGAAGCATAGACGTCTGGAGTACCCACATGTGGTTGGGTATATTTGAAAGGGTTCAACACAGCGGGACGGCGGTTGGAGGGTGGAAAGACCCGCATACTTATTACCAACTTGGGTACCTACGCACATGATCTTGGTCTTTTTCCGAGCTGTGAAAAATGTACGAACGTTTCGCGAAAGGCATATCGGGCCGATACGAGTCGACGATCCTCACCCTCGGCTTCTTCTCATCATCCCCTTTTCTCACTCGGCACAGGGACCCGGGTATTTCCATTTTAATCGGTAACCGGCTCTGTTCTCTCATTTTCCAAGCTTTCCAAGCTCCTCTTTCTTCCGGCACTCCGTCATATTCGCCTCTACCTTCTTCCGGGCATCGCGCAAATCTGCGGACTACTCAAGCCGGTGCATCACTGAGATTTTCCCGGAGCTTTTGGATCTAGGCATTCGTCGAGCGTAAGCCTTGGTAATTACTCATCGCCTAGTACAGCTGGGGATTTAGGGGCGGCCGACACCTGCCGCTCCCTTTCATCCGTCAACGCGTTTTATTACACCGATCGCAAATCTAGGATCTGTTGTTCTCATCCTCGAGCTAAATTCGAGCCTCGGTTTCAGCCCGGAATTAACGCCGTCGATTAATATGTAGATTTTCTATTTTAGTTTGTTCGGAAAATTGGATGGAGGGTGAGATGGAAGAAAAACTTGGGACGAAGATAGAAATTCGTTGCCTCTTATTTACCCACCCCGATTGGAAACACCTTCATTCCATATATACGCTTGTTTCATTTGGAACTTTGTCCGTATGTTCCGAAGAGTATTTCTCAAGGGGGGATGAAGCTAATTTATACTTTGCGGTTTATTTATTTATTAGGGCTGTTAAGGTGAATAACTGCACTCTGGTTTTTCTGCTAGGTACACTCGGATAATTTCCATTCCTCTCTCTTTTTATCGTTCCATTTAAGTTCACGTATAACCGACGGGTATTCGTAGCTGCCAACTTCCCCTTCCATAGTGCGAACTTTTATTTTTTTTTATTCTCTAGGCAGCGTTAGCTGTTTCGTAACCCTTGTGTTATACGACCGTCAGGGTAAAATTAGGGTCCCTCGTGACTTATGCCTGCAGGGTGAATGGCCGAGAAGAGACATTTTTCGTAGGGAAGTGTCATGACGAAGGTGTCACTTTTATTTATTATTATTATTATTATTATTATTATTATTATTTTCTTATTTCTATGAGTTCTATGAGAAAAGAAATCGTCTCGGTGGACGGAAATTTATCTACCCTTTTCAATTCTAATTCTTGCCAGTCGAAAGTAGCACATTGCAAATGTAGATTTGAGCACGTGAACGCGCATCGATGAAAGCGCAAACTTGATCCTTCGAACATCGACATTAGCGAGCGAATGGTACAAAATGGTCAGCGTTAGCAGCAACGGAAGAATTTGTGGTACAATGAGCACGCATGCGGTGTCACGTTCCATCAATTTTGACAAGCCTTTGTACAATCAAACCCCGGAGTTGGGCTGAGAATAAACCCGAATCGAAAAGCACGGTATTCTTGCACAATTTTCTCTACTACTTGTTGAGCTGACAGTCAGTCTTGATAAACGGTCCTTCCGACACTTTTGTACTTCATTTGATATTCCATTTCTTTGAGAAATTTACTCGAAGAGTTTCTCAGCTACTTTACCCATAATGCTTTATCGGTTCTGGTTCAAGTATCGAATTTCAAATCTCATTCTCGCGAGCTTCGAAATATCGTGTTTCGATGAATTCGAGTAATCAGGCCCTAATCAGGAGGCTTTTCTGGGTCGCAGGGGCTTTTATGGAAGGCCCCACCAGGCCCTGATCGTTAATCCTGAACAATTCCTGAAGAATGAAATTGAACGATTGTTTTCATCTTTCGGAACAAATTTCAAACTTCTCTAAGTAATTGACATATTTTCTCATCTTGTTCCTCTCCGCGGCCGATGTACGTGATGTATTTAAGTGGTAAATCTAATTTTTGGTCGATAAAAGAAGGCGGCCAATTTCGAGGCATAAGTAATAAATACGGGATGAAATTAAGAGGTGGAATCTAACTTGAGATAAGAGAAGCTTAACTTACCCTTATCGCCGAAGCAATTAAGGGCTTTATACGATTTTTCTTACCTCCGTTCATCGCCTCTTTACTCTCCCCCCGGTAACTTCCGGTCTGTTTTTCTTCCTCTTTTTTCCCCCGATTTCCTAAGTAAGCTGGGGGTGGTCTCTCCTATATCAACAGGGGAACCAAACCGCCCGCGGTACGAACAGCGGCTGTCACACAACGGCTAATAAAGTTACCCACAAGCAGAGGAAGACATCACAGCCGGCGATGTACGTGGCCGAAATTCTTAACTCCGATATTGGACGCCGTTTCTGTTTGAAAGACGTTCCGGTTTCTTTCGCGGTTCTCCCGCAGTCGACGAAAGGTCGTAAAGCGATAAGTAAACGCTCGTTAAAATTGCTTCCTTGTCCTCATCCGAATACGAATCTCCCCCCATCGCCCCTCGCAATTCCCTCGCCAAACGGCTCACTCGGTACAAATGAAAACGGCAAATCTTGCGAGCGTGTATAAAGGTCGTCATCTTCGTGCTCTTCTCTTTTATTTCACCGTGTTTTATCCCACATAAATCACGAGGCTGAAGTTAGTAACGTTAACGTATCGAAACTTTGAAACAAAAATTTATATTTTTCACCCTTGGAATAAGTGACAAGAAGTTTCGGTAACAAAATCTGAGTTTGTTCATGATTTAATTTAACGGTTACCTAAACTTCAGGTGATTCTGTAACATTGCAAAACAACGAGTTTTTCTAAAGATGCATTATTACCAGAACGTTACAAACTTCAGCCTGATCCTAATTCTCGGTTTAGCTTCAACCTTCAGCAGTGGAAAAAAAAAGAAATAGAGAAGATCCGAGTTGTAGAGAATTTTTTCAAAATCGAGCTCAATTCGTTCTTCCGCAACTCGATAGAGCATTCAAATCCAATCTCTTATCACAATCTTAAATTTTTTCAAAAGATTCAGACTACCTTTGTCCCATTTTGATCTCTGTTCGAAGTTATTCATGTACAAATAAACCTTTGATTACGACTTTCAGATTCTTTTGAAGTTACTCTTTTTTTTTACTACTTCAGGCACGTGCTAGATATATTTCCAGATGAATTTTTGGGTTGAAAAAGTCTTTCATAAAGAAACAGTGTAAGGAGTTAAACAAAACGAGATAAAAAAAATCGTGAAACGCGTGGGTATCGTCGACAAAATCCATTTCGCAGATTTCGCAGTCTGAATTATATACCTGCCGAATACATTAATATGAATGTTATCTACATACGCACATGCAAGATACGCGCCCGATTCTCAAAGCAATATTTAATGCGGACTTGGTTAGAGTTTTGAAAAGTGTAATGTAAGGAGAAGAGCTTCAGTTTCGTCCCTCCTCCTGTCCTCCTTGTTCCGTATTCACGCTGCTCTGTTTTATTTTATTTTATTTATTTTTTTTTCTTTCTTTCTTTCTTTCTTTCTTTCCTTCTTCCTTTCTTCCACTCTCGTTATGTTTCCGATAATCCGGGAACCCCGTCTCTGCCGCTACTTCTCATGCATACCAACACATCGTCTCTCAAAAAGACGATGACGACGCGACGGAGGATGAGGGATGTTTTTACTACCAACGATGAAGAGTTTCCGCCGTTGATTGACGCGCCTTTCGCTTCGAGTTCCAGTTCGGTCTGTTGTGCTGGATGGATGAACGGATGGATGGATGGATGGATGGATGGATATATGGATCTGGCAATGGGGGCATGCGGATCAGGGTCAGGATCAGGATCAGGACGAGAGACGTGGGTGAACCTCACTGTTTCCATATCCTCCCGGATCATCCTCCGCTGTGCTTTTCACTTTTTCCTCACGCTTGCAATTACTACTTTTCCATCAACATCGACAGTTACATAAACATCAAAACGATGAAAAGAAAAAAAACTTAAATAAACACACAAAAAACAGTCGTCGCTGGACACTAGCAACGGATTTTCTCACACGACGTGTAAAATATGTTTTGTATACAGATCGAATAAGTGGAAAATTTTGCAAACCTGGAAGTGTCGGGGGATATTTAATTTGGTGATGGACAAAACTGAAAATATTGGTTTTCTATCATGGGAATTGGAAATGAATGATTGAAGTAACAAGTTCACTTTGTTTTTCGTCGAGAAAACAAATTGGCTTAAACCGACTTTTTTTTTACATCATATTTTGCTTCAATTCGAATTAAATTTCAACCGAATATAGAGTTGACGAGCTGAACGATTCAGCTTTTAGTAACTTACTAACGCTGGGAAAATGTGAGGGAAACCAGGTTTTGGGTCCTGAGAAATCTGAATATGTGATGAAATTTTTTTCCGAAAAAATGTCTGACAACCCTGTGTTGAAATTTTTGGGAATCCGCGAATGAGGTTTTTATCTTCTCTCCTTCCTCTCTCTTTTCATTTTACGTGCTTTATCTCTCGCCGGGTTCAGCCTTCAATCGAGCGAGGGATTTCATGGATCGGAAAACAGAGATGACAATCGGTGATAAATTCAAAAGTCTTTCCCACCCTACATCCTGTACCTACCAAATTCGCCGGCGCGAGTCCTATAATCGAACTTTTCGACCGTGTAGGATCGCTCCTTCCACTTTATGGCTAGTTTATCTTCTCCCGTTCGCGAAATTTCGTTGAAAGCAAGATAGAAGAATAAAGAAATAAAAAAATACCGAATGCGAATGAAAAAAGACTCGCCGAGCCTCTGTGTCTGTTGGAAAATAATTTTTGCGTTTAAATTTCCGTACACACTTCGTCCTACTTTGCCCCATTCTTCCTTCTCGCTTTGTTTTTTTTTTTTTTTCTCCTTTATCACGGAAGGAATAAAACAGCTGCCACGATAAAAATTGCTGTCCATCGCATCCTGCGAACGCAACGTTAACGGGGCGAGATTTTCCTCTTCCGTGTTCACGCTGGCGCTTTGAATAGAAGAAATATACATTCGCAATCTTGACGATCCGAGTTTGTTGCGGAATGTCTTCTTCTTTTTCTTTTTTTTTTTTCTCACTTCCGAAAGCCTTCTTTCACCGGTTTCCTCTTCTTTCACTCCCGGCATCTGTTTAATTCATTTCTTTCACAACGGGTCATGTTTTTTTTTTTATTTTTTACGTCATTTTTTTTATCGCAGAAGAAATATTATTGAAGTAATTTTTTTTTTTTTTATTCCAAACTGTTACGACGATGCAAAGCTTCGAGTATCCGTATTACGTCGTTAAGGAAAAAAATCCTACGAGCTGGATGCAAAATTCGAATATCTCGAATGTAGAAAAAATTGAATTCAAAACTACTTGAAAAAAAAAAAAAAAACAGAACCCGAGTATCCAAGTTTGAAAATCTGGGTTAAATTTTTGTGTAGAACGGAAACCAGACTTTCGACGCCCTCCCGACAAATTCCACACCGGAAAATTCTCTGCAAAGTTGTAAAGTTGGGAAAAACGAGCAGCTTTGTTTCTTATCCGTCTTACGGTTTAGCTTGAACGTCGCAGCTTTCACGGCGGGTGAAACATGTCTCTAATAATTCAGCTCTGCTGGTAACTGTAGTCAGATTCGGGCCGAACCAGATAGCGTCACGTGGGCCTGTCTGTACTCAACTTCTGTATCTTATGGGGGTCCCAAATTTTCCCAGAACATGCGAGAGAGACTCGCGTTTATCCGTGATCTCGTTTCAAATTAGTCAGACGTTGGATAAGCTTGAGGAATATCTTCTTTTACTTCTGTTGATTGTTCGTTAAATTAAATTATCACGCGGCTAAAGCTAGTAACGTTATTCGAATAATGAAAGTATCGCAGATATCGCTGTTTCGCAATTTTATTAATTAGGTAAAATTGTAAAATAATCCCCCCCCCCCCCCCCAATGTTTCTTTATTTGTTTTTTCTACTTTTTTACAAATTGAATAATTCAATTCTCTACCCCTCTTTTCCATCTATCGCTTTAGTCGAAAACTTTTTTTTAAAATCATCGTAGAAAAAAACCTTGTTGAAATTAAAAAATGTCACGGTCAACAGTTTACTAAGTTGGCGTGGAATGCCCCATATACAGGAATATATTGCACACGGACAAGCTGGTTATAATAACAATAATAATAAAAATAAAGTAATTTTTAGACTAATAATGTGTGCGCCTTTGCAATGCGCACAAAGGTTATATTATGTGTGTATATATATATATATATATATATTGTATATATATATATGTGTGTGTGTACAGTATACACGTGACATTATACGCGTACCTACGCATACAGTTGAGGAATAATATAGCCGCTGTTAGTCGGGTCATCAATCATTTTCTTTGACGCTCGGAGGTTCTTCCTCGGCCAACAAAAGCAGACGATACAGTCGCATCATCGTATCGAATCGAGCCACTTTCACCAGCCGCTCTCAATTCCTGTTTACTTAATGTATGCATATTTATACATATTTTTTTTTTTTTTTTGTCGTTCTTTAATAGTTTTGAATTTTTCATCCCGTCGGTGGGCGTTATTCAGCATGGCGTCGCGCTCGGCTATCAGCTGATCGCATTTGCCGAATTATCACGCGGTTATTTTAGCCACGGAATATTTCGTGCAGACTGCTTAACTTACATTTTTTTACCTTGAGCTTATATCAAGTTTTTATCTACGACAGCGAACTAGAAAGTTTTATTTTTTAAATAACCGGTCGTGAAGTTTCGAGTGGTTGGTGACGTTTTTGCCATCAATTGGCGCATCTCGATTATTCGATTATATCGATGCTTGATTTTTAAAAGGTCGACCTAAGTAAGATAGTCAAAATAACGTTTGTTTTTTTGCTCTTTTCCTTTCTTGATGTGAAAATGCAACCTTTTATCAAAAACATCCAAGTTTAAATCATTTAATCGTCATCGTGCGAGAGAACAATGAAATTTCCTTCGGACATATTTTTTTTTTACCATCTCCGATCATTTTTTACAACGCAGCGTTGATCGAAAATTACTTTTTACAATCTGTGCGCGACTTTGCAGTGGGAGAGGAAACCACTTTCAACCCTTAGTCGTCGCGCATGTCGTCCTTTATTCCCCGCCTCTTATCCATTCTTTCCTCGGCTTCAACCGAGTTTTGAGTATATCTGACTCTCCCTCTCTCCCTCTCTCACTTTCACGCGGGGGCGGTGTTTTAAGCAGCGCGAGGATCGCGCTAAGAGTCTTGGCCTCCGTGATACACCCTTGTTCGCAGACTAACCTGTGTTTATAAACACACACACACGCTTTAACCGCAAAATCTGTTTCTCTGGAATACCGAACGGGTTTAAGGGAGTGATAAACTCACCGCTGGACTTGGAACTGTTAATGGACACCTCGGTTGGTCACCTTATCCCCTTTCGCCAGTCCCTGAGTACAATTTCTGTCTATTGATTTACTCTTATTTAAGGCAAGCGTACCGGTTATTGAAACCCTGACCAAATGATTTAATTTTTTTGGTTGTACGAGTATCTATTGGATCCTTAGCTTTAAAACTAACGAAAAATAAATTTGCAGCGTTATAGCTTTTAACAAGTAGTCTTGGTCATCGAGAAATTCATAATTTGTGCCGTAAATTTATAATTTTTGATGACAAAAAGGTCAATAACCGGTACACCATTACCTTAAGTGAAAAGGAGAGAAAGAAAGTGACAAGTAAGACGTGAAACTGACCAACGAGGATCGAAAAATATACGATCCATTAGGAAAGAACGTACAGTATTTACTGTTACCTTTTCATTTTATTAAATTTTTGTCTTTATCTTGATCAGAGGCGGATTAATTTTTGTTTTTTCACGCGTGATTCGAATGAATATTCGATACGAACATTGAATACGAAATTCAAGGAAAGTAACGGCAAAGCGTGAAAGAAGGAAAAATAACGAAACTAGTATGAACCCGGCTCGTAACAGGGGAAAATTTCACCGCAGCCGTTATTATATTTTAATGGTAACGACACGGGTCACGTGACGAGGGTAATCCCGATAGGTACCCGGCAACTCGGCCACGTACCTCAATTCGTTTACTCCTCTTTTTCTGGTACTACTACTGCTGCTGCTCCTCCTCCTCCTTCTCCTTCACCACCTTCGTTTTGTTTCCCTCCATCTCTACTTCCCCGTTACTCGATGTGCTTGCGGCTTATTTATATGCAGTATGCACATACAGGTATACTTGTGTGTGTGTGTGCATAGGTATAGAGGAAACAGCTCTGGTGTGGTTACAGAAACCATTCCGTTTCGTAGTAACTTGGCTTGGTTTGGTTCGGTCTGGTCTGGTCTGGTTATAGCCGCATCAGCATGCAGTACGTAAATCACGCGATGCACAAAATTGCACCACATGCATTTGACCCCGTCGTTTTCAAACCACCATAATCATGATCGTCGTCACTAGGGCCGAGAATAACATGTAAATACATACTTTTTTTTTAATTTAAATCATCATCATTCCTTATTTGCGTTTCTACATAAAGTATTCTGATCAAATAAAATCATATCATTACGCTTAGTTGCGAGAAGGTCGTGATTGAGGAAAAGGAATATGGGGACGCGATATGAAAGGGGGAGGGCTGAAGTGCAGAAGTGAAAAGAAACGCGGAGGGGGTGAAAAAGTCGGCCCTTGACTAGCGCTATCTCATCGCGAAACTGCGTGCTGCACAGACTTTGCGATACGGCTACACCTGCCCCTATCTCTGGAGGCAACGTCCAACCCCCGACGTTAAAAAGCTCTTTTGTTCCCCGGCACACATGCCAGGGACATAAACAAATGCGCGTACACCGTACACCGTATACCTTACACCTGTGTACGTGAATACTCGAGGCATTGAAGTCTCTCTCCCCTTTCAGAAATGCTTCCCGGGGACTTTACCCCAAGGGGTCCCGAAAAGAGGGAACTCCCGCCACCCCCCTCACCCCCTTATCTGTAGAGGCTTTTGACGACGCGGTATGTTTTTCACTTCCTTTTTGTTATTTTTATTATACTCGTTCGTATCCAGACGAATCGCACCTTTTGCACTGATCGGCATCGGTGCAATACGCACAACCGTTAGGAGAGATTGAGAGATAAGTAAGCAAGGTTGACGTCGTGTGCTTTTACCGTTCCTTATCCGTTACGGTTAAAAACTCTACATTCGAGGTTTTCGTTGGCGTTTAAGGATTGGAAATGGCAGAGAAATTTTTTTGTTTAGACTTTTCGGCTTCGAGGCGGTTGAATAAGCTAAACTGCTGCAAGGAGGCGAAGAATCGAGAAGTAAGTTGTCGATTCCTTGATCAATTTCACCCGTAAAGCTGGGTTTCTTCGCGTTTTCGACTCTTCCGTTAGATATTTAGGCCGAAGGATGATCGGCGGATCGATTCTATCCAGTGTGACAACTGGAGGGTTGAAGTATCCCAAGAAGAAGAAGAAGAAAAAGAAGCTGGAGGTGTTTGAAAATCTCTTCTTCCTCGTTTTTCGTTTCTCTTTTTTTTGGGGAAATTCGCGGCGTTAATGGCGTTAGGCGGTATAGGCGGCAGTCACGTTTATCTCTACTACTTTCCAACGTCAGCCGAGGCCGCCTCGACTCGCCTCGCCTCTGGCTGAGGCATAAACGGTGGGCGATAGGCGTTCACGGTCAGTCGTAAACCGTATCTCTTCTTGTCCTGCAGGCTCGCCTTGCCGGCGGCCATAACAACCCTCTGTCCCACGCATTGTGCTCGCCCCCCTCAACCTAATCTCTCATGGTTACGCGTAACTTGGCACATGGGGTACCTTAAGGGGGTGAGGGGCTTGGTACAGCTTGGACGGTCGAATTGCTCGAAGTGCTTTCATTTCGTTAGAAAAAAAAAAAGAAAAACTCCTAAAAATAGGTATTATTTTAGACCATTCAAGCTGTAACCTTCATCCCTTAACGAGACGAGAATAAATCTTCAGAGTAGCATTGGTGCTGTGTTTGTTTCCGAGATAGCTGGATATCCTGTGGTCTGAAAATTGACGACACCGGCTGCTGGTACCGCTTCGCATAAATTAGAGGTGAAAAGTTAATTGGGGCGGATAGAGGAAGCTGCTGCTGGTGCTGCTGCTACTGCTGCTGCACGCTGTACAAGTTATAACCACCGTCACGTTTCCCTTGTCACACTGTCCTCAGTCAGAGAACACACCGTTATCCTTCCCTTCCAGTTTCAGTTGCTATGATCTATAAGTTATTACACCACTGCTCTCCGCCGAAGGGACACTTTATCCGCAAACGTGCACATGCTTTGACCTCGCAACAGAGAGTTGTGTCGCTATCCGGTTACCTGTACCTACTGTCATCACTGATCCTCGTTCTCTAATCCCATTTGCAGATGATACGACGATGAGGAATTATCACAGGGAGTGTATCGCACTGGATGAAAAGTGTCGTTTGACGAGAGAACGATTCTAGAGGATCTCTGCAGTCGGGGTTTTATGGTGGTTAGATTATCATCGGAAATCCGGTTGGTTCACCGCGCTTTTTCTTTATCAGTGTTCCGATCAAAGTCTGTAGTTAGTGCACGGAATGAAAAGACCGCGAGCGAAAGAGAGACCAGGAATGAGGATTCCTGACGTTCCGCGCAATCACGCCAGTGCCTTTTATGCTGATATCGCGAACCATAAAAACACCAATTTTACACCCACGCACAGATCTGAAACACTCTCGGTGGTTGAATCGATTCTTCCAAGCTTTCTTCAACCAACTGGTTCTTCAACCTACCTCAGATCAAAGTGACTAGGGATTGGTAGCTATATTTTACTCTCGATAAATTTTTTACATCCCCTAACAATTGACCCTGACTTTTTATCGTCATTTTACGACAGCTGATTTAGCAGTAGATTGTCCGGGTCTCATCAGATATTGTTCGCAATGATTTTACTGTTACGAGGACCTCGTCAGGGCTTATCGGTAATTAAACAACGGTCGTCCGACGGGTGGCTGGTTCACTGACTCCAGCTCGTGCCTCTCTTGTACCCTCGGTACTACTGCATAGGTATAATCCCCGGTAAATACAGTGATTGATATCGGATGAACCGCCCAGCCAACCAGCCTACCGACCTACGTGCACCATTCTTATCACGTAGTCAAGTTTGCTCTATAACTAAGACTAACCGTTGAGCGTTTCCGTACTGTGGAGAATATTTTACAAGCTCGTTAGGTGGCCTGCAGTTTCAAATAATGGCTGGATGAATTTCATTCTTTTATATCATCGATACTACGATCGAAGCACACGTTCGATAACACAGGTCGGTGACCAACAAAACTTGACAGGTTTTTTTATACCGCTTCTCATAGATCTTCTGATTACTTTCCCGAGTGTTACCCGGACTCGTTTAAATCCGTGGTACAGCGAACGGGATTCAAACCCCTTGTTTGTGCGGGGCACACACGATTTATCGGGTTGGATCAGAATATTCAGTGGTCAAACAGACTTGCCATGGTTATACATATGCGGCTGCACATACATGACGCATAAACACAATGCATGCTGCATCTGTGTCTACACTTCCACTATTTGTACACTGGTGTATGCACGTGGCGGCAGTAGAGGAGGGGAGGCGAAGGGGATGGCTCTCGTACACTACACTGGTCAGACACGGAGGGTACTTGCGAGCTATTAATATGCATGCTGCCGACACGATGCGACGCTTTCACCCACCCACCACTCCCGGCTTCCAGCTCAATCGGGGAACGACGGGAATTGGGGGTGGGTTGAAAACACCGCTGCGGTATTTTCCTGAAGCGCATGGGGCGTTCCAAGTAAAATTTCATCGCCGTGAAACGACTCAAGACGGCAAAACACGACTGTTTAAACCTTGTTCTGATTCTCGCTCTCCTAACCTGGAACTATGGAGGGCAGAGGTTAGATTAGGAGAAGTATCTCATGTGGGTTTGAAACTGAAACAATGTCCGCCAAAAAGCAGGAAATACTGGTTCAACAAGACATCGTAACGAGTCTCTCATAAGCAATAAGGGTGACAATCTGCTTGGCCCTTAGCAATCAGGGTTCAATCGGGTTTAATGTGAGCAACGCCATATTAATTTCCCTCTACTTTACGGACACTTTTCGTACATCGGGATAGTCCTCCTTACCTCTATCTTTTATACCTGGAACGTTCTTATACTCGGCCCGAACGTGGAAACCAAATTTTCAATTCGTATCCACGTTTCGACACACGGAGAGTCGTCAGTAACCTCATTTTCAGGTAATGGCATCTCGAGAAGGATTCAATAGATTTATAAGATCTTCGTCACAGTCGAAAACGTTCTTTCGAATCCAGAACTGATCAAATTCTTACCAAAATCGATCGAGCTGTTTCCAAGTCATTAGCTGAAGTGAGAATTTTATATCCAACGAATTTGGTTCGATCATTCAACTCGCGACTGATCGAATTTCGATCATGAAATCAGCCGAGTCGTTGACCTTAAGTTGCACCTTACGATGAA
Source organism: Neodiprion virginianus (assembly GCF_021901495.1). Taxonomy (NCBI): domain Eukaryota; kingdom Metazoa; phylum Arthropoda; class Insecta; order Hymenoptera; family Diprionidae; genus Neodiprion; species Neodiprion virginianus. Next base: position 1,666,726 of record NC_060883.1, read on the forward strand.
AACCTTTCTTCTCCAACAAATTTATCCCCTAGGTGCTAATCGTTATCTTGAGGTACTATTTCAAGTACTGTAATCAACGTTGAACCGAAACCCATACCCAACAGAGTCCTCGACGTTGAGCGATCACTTTCGGAAGAGTCCGGATCAGGATTTCCAGTATCTCACATGGAATGCACCCTACGGATATCGGTCCTTTTCGAAGCGCAAACTAGGACCATTGTATACACGTGTATAGAAAGTGGCGAGTGCTCGGGTTTGGTGCGCGGTGCGCAGTGTCATGGTTGTTGAAATAAATCCGGTACTGGTAGGTAGGCGAAGCCACAGTCACCGTCCCATTACCTTTACCCGTTAACTTCCGCGCTGCTGACGGTGCTGCGCGATTTCATCGACACTGGATGTCCGCCCACGTACTGCAAGAGGCTTCCCGTGATTGCTGGATTCCGCCCCGCAACAACCGCCGAAACACGATTGACCGCTAAACGATTGATTTCAACGCGACCCCTGATTGGCTTGGGTCCCCGCAACTTCCAGTTGACATCGGCTTTGCGCCCTTATTCCGTTCTTGTATTCCCTTTTCCTCGATTTCTTCGTTGCTGTTTGTTGGTTACGTGTCTACGTAACACGTAAGAAATTACACACGCCGATTTAACACTCATACATTCGACATAATTGGTCCCACAATTTATCTCGAACGCGAAAAAGACTTTAACATCCCCAATTCTATACGCAATTCTGAATAAAAAAACGCGCACACACACACACTCCAATCAATTTTCATTTGACGTTGAAGCAAAGTAACGGCATGAACTCTACAAATTTACTATTGCGATTTTGTAAAATCCGTGCCACTTCTTTATTTCTGTGCTAAATGAAAATGTACTGGAATGAATTTGTTCAGAACTGTGTATAGAATTTAATCGTACACTGTAGAAATTGTAATTTTTTCGACTCAACACTAGGGTCGATATTAGGGCGTGTTGAAATTGTTAACGTTGAAGATAACGCGCGTTGAAATTTGTAATGTTGACATTTTCTGTTTATTTAGCGAACGATGTAATTTACTTGTGTTACTTAGACGCGATACCCTGTTTTGTTTTTGGGAACAAGCGAACGTTCCGATATCGACGAATCTTCTCCCCTCAACCAAGGGTTGGAACCTCGAGATTTCTCAGAGGCTAACCCATTTTCTATCATCCCCCTTGAATGCACGCCCACCAATTCACCATTTCTGAATTTCCACCCTGCATCTGACGACAATGCGAATCGTTTTGTGGGTCCTTTTTCTTCACCATTCGAACATCACAATAGACGAACGACAGTCGAATCGAAAATCAAGGACCGCGAAATAATAATCAAACTAACGTCACTGGCGAATCTAAAAAACTCGAGGTTACGTCTATTTCAAGCTTCGACTGACTCCTTGAGAGGTTATACGTAGTCAGGAGGTCGAAAAAAAAGGGACTTTTCAAAGATTTTTCACGAGCAAACATTTCAGTTTATTGAGATAAAAATTTATACACATATTGGGGTAAAATTGAACTTGATTCTGATATTTTTTGCTTGTAAAAATAACGACCCGTTTCCGAAGAAATCTTGAAAACGTAGTTTTGAGAAAAATGCATTCAAAGTTTCACCGGTACTTTGAAATGCTCCGAGGCCTCGTTTCAAATGTGTGGTTATATTCGAGAATATTTGTCGGATAGACATGAAATTTTCACTATTCGATTTCATTTACCCCTTATTGTCAGATTCTTATTTCGCTTCGCGTCAGTCTCGCAATTGACGTTTATTACTCAATTTTATTCCCCGGACGAGGATAAGGGGACGGAAAAGTTACACATCTAGTACAAGAAACGTTATACTCCTCGAATTCGTATGAAGTGAAACAACCCGACGTGGCAAGACGGCGAAATTACGAAGGGATGTAAATGCGTTTGAATATTAATGTAGAAAAGTAAGATGGAGACGTGGAGATATCAGGGGGAGGGAGAGAGAGAGTATATATATATATATATATATATATATATATATATATATGTATATAGATGTATAGGGAGGGATAGGGAATTGTGTGACTCATTTATGTCAAACCGACAACGTCTACGTCAGACGGGGTTCAACGTCACGTCGATCTCTTCCTTTAATCCGTATCAAATGACTACCGCAGTGGCGTCTTAACGAGGTTTAGATGTGCAAAGCCGCACGGGGTACAATCATCCTTCCGCTCTAAGCCGACACTACCTGAATTTTGATTCCCAGTTTCGTGAAACTGCGTTGCTGTTGTTGTTGTTGTTGTTGTTGTTGTGGTTGTGGTTGTAATTCGCACAATTTATTCCCGACAATTTTCCGCGGAATGCGAGAAAGTTTGAAATTCGAAACTGTAACCGAAATTAGCGAGGTCGAAAAGGGTGGGGGGTGAGATCTTGAAAGGATCAATGTTTGGAATGGCTTGTATATAGAAATTTCAAAGAGATTAGAATGACTACTAATCGGTGACGCTTTTAAAAATCAAGATTTCGAACAATTCAATTTTTGTTTTTTTTTTTTTTATCTTCGCTTGTTTGAAATTTCGATACATCGGATATTCCGAATATTGATCCTTTCGCGTTTCGATTACCACCCTTGGATAATTTTTACCAAAGTGAAAGGCTAAATACGAGCTGGCCTAAAATCTAGCCAGACAAAGAATTCTAGACGAACATCTCAGCTCTGAAACTCAAGCCAGCAGCTTGACCTGAAACCTGAGACTCGAACGAGCCTAAAATTCAAAAAGGTTCGGGTGTAACCTTCGACCTACAGGTATAGTCGGTCTAGGCGAGAGGAGCTTTCGTCCATCAGACCCTCGGTTATTATTTCCACTTAGCGCGAAGAGGAACTCGCGAGATCATTGGTGGCAGCGGTGGAATGGCGAGGACAAGGAGCGTGAAAATGAAAGAGAAAAGTAAAGTGAAGACGGATGCGAAAATAAGAAAACGGAGAAACGGAAAAAAACTATTTGACAAAGGCTCAGGTTAATCGGCCGGCACCGACCTCCTGATCTATCACGATTAGACGCAAAAACTTGAAAACGACGACGACGAGGGCCGAATTCTCGCGATCGGAAATCGAGCTTTTTCTCGTTCTTTATTCTTTTCCCCCCTTCGTTTCTTTTTCTGTCTTTTGATCCGTAAAACAGGAATGATCCGGAAGTGTAATTATAAGAAAAAAATGAAATAAAAATCAGCCATTCGGCAACTCCTGCGTCGTGTAGAAAAATTAAAATCAGTTTTTTAATTGGCATAAAAGTATAACAAAAACGTTGAATAATAGATGGGAAAAGGTTCCGCGTAAAAAATGACTCAGGGTTCGGCACGAGAAGTAAATATACAGAGGAGAAGTGTATATTTATACGATATTGTTAACCGTGTAAATAATGGAATTCGTATAAGAGAGCGTGTTAGGCAGGCTCTCGTGGAATAATGTATCTTATGCTTGAATAACCCCGCGGAGGGTGAGAGGCGGAGGTAAAAGAATGAAAAAAGGAAAGAATGAAGGAAAGAGAGGAGAAATAGAGCCGAGAAGTAGAATCACGCTGTTGAAGTATGACGCAAGAAACCAACCAGCTTCTGTCCTTCGTTTATCGGCTAGCTTTTTACGTATAAGTGACGTGAAGAGTTATACGACCCCTCCTCTCCCCTCCGACGAATGCTCTCCGTCTTCACGGTCCGTAACGAAACTAAAAAATCAAATGGAACAAATAAAAATCTGACCAAGAATTAGAGACAAAAAAACAATTAAAATTGATTGATATTTTTTTTTACGCATCTCATACTTTAACCGTGCATTTTATTTCCCAATAAAATCAGACTTGACAAAAACGGAATACGTATGTCAGAGACCACGTTTCCATTTTTTTCGAAGACGAGGTTAAATGTCAAATAAAAGCTCACGATCGAATCCGTTGTTAAAAATTATCTACGATTAAACCTTGGTAATTTATTTTTCTTCTTCACCGAACCGCGCGAGATTTTCACGGGCTTTCATACTTTTTCGTCACCCTGTGTGCGATATAATATAATATGCAGGCTTATAGGTATATATACGTATATATATATATACACACACATATAGTACACATACCTACGTAAATAATGCGTGTGTTTTTATCCGTCAGATTCAGGTTTCGCGGAGGAGTTTGGAATTTTATATTTATTTTTATTCCTACTATCCCCCGAGTTCACCTTATATATCTTCCATTTTCTTCTTTTTTTTCTTTTTACTTTCTTATTTATTTGTCCACTTGCTTCGTATTCTCTACGCTTCTTCGTCCCTTGGCGAATCGTTCCGAAGGAAATGATACGGATATTTTGGGACAAGGAAAATGATAAGTAGAAGGTGAAGGGGAAGGCGATGGCGAGTGGAACGAATTCGGGGTTGCGGTAAAAATAGCCCCTCGAACACGACGCACTCTCTCTCTCTCTCTCTCTCTTTTTCCCTCTCTCGTTATCTACGTCGATTCGTGTAGATTGACCCTCTTTGATAATATTGGATATCGCAGCCCTTTTCATCTCTCCTTCTTACCCGTAAAAAAGCATATATTCTATTACTTCTTCCATATTTCTGAACTGACAAAGCAAAAAGAAAGAACGAATGTTTTGCGAACGGTCACTTGTCAGAGTGGCCAACCGTCGTCAATTAAGATGACAAACTTTTTTAGGTTACGTTCACGATGGATATTGCAGCGCATGCGCATTAAACAATAACGGACGACGAACCATTTTCTCATTGGATAATCACTCTATATAATTATATTGTAATCATTAGTCGCGTCGTTGTCGTTATCGTTACCGTTATTTTTATTTTTATTTTTACTTCTCCACTGCGGTCTTCTTTTTCTTCTTCTTCTTCTTCTTCTTCTTCGCCTTGAGAATTAAGGAGGGCGCGGTGGGACGTGGCGATGGAGGCTTAGCCGAGGGCTTCGCACTCCAGGAGACATCGTAACTGGCTTAACATGCCCGAGGTAATAACCCCGGGAGAGCTAGGGATGCTTCGAATAATCCTCATGAAGCAATGAAAAGGAGAAAAAGAGAAGAAGAAGAAGAAGAAGATAGAAAAAAAAACGCGAAAGTAAAGAGACACGATCGAGAAAAAGAGAATTCAATTTTTCTTTCAACCACAAGTGCGGATAGTAAGAAATTCAAAATATTAACTAGGAAAATTGTTTTTTACATTCGGTTTTTTAAATTGCCTTTCTTCGAGCGCGTAAAAGTAAAAACTACAAGGACAAAAAATGTTTCCAAGTTTTTGGTTTTCCCAAACCAAGTTTTTGGTATCTACCCAACACTATGCTTGGATAACAAATTTGTTATTTGTGTCATTTTTAATTCTATCAATTTCATTTCTTTACACTTCCAAGAGAGAGAGAGAGAGTTATAACGCGTTAATAACGAGAGAACGTTGGATCGCATAATCGCGAATTATAAATGTTGGCAAGAGCGATAGAGAGGGATGCCTGATTTACAATTCGAACCGTAATGAATCGTTTAGACGCACGACGATCCTAACTCTTGACGAAATTTCACATCTCTTTTGTTACCTATTCGGAAAATTTATTCAAACGTAATAAATTAAACACGATTCGTGGCACCTCCCGTTGCTTTATTTATAGCTATTTTTCATTATCGCTTCTGCATATCGAAGTTGAAACCGGTTTCATACAATATTTTTACTCTGCAGATTTCCGGGCTTGACACAAATTTATAATATTATACGCCTGGGTGTGATTAAATATGCAATAATCAGTATAATTTTGCATTAATATTGCACTAATAGTCAGGAGAAGTCGATAAAGTGTTGCATTTATTTAATTATTCAATAATTCTGTGTCTAAATCTGTATACGGTATTTTTTATATTTTTTTTTTATCCTTTTTTTTTTAGCTTTTAGATTTTGTACTAGAAAATTTGTTCATTTGGCACGAAACGAAAAATTAAATTTTTTTTCTCCTTATCGCTTACAATTAGCCAGTTTCCGTATTATTTTTTCTCGTCGTTATTCTCTGTCTCTTTCTTCGCCGTTGTAGACTTGGGCTTTCCCAATTTTTTTTTGCCACCCACTTTTTCTTCTAGTTTCTTCTTGCCAACGGTCTAGAATGGAATGTTATTAATGATGTGGTTAGATTAACGGTCTCCCTGCCAGCCTCGCGTCGCGTCGACGACGTTTTAACCGCTTTGACGTCCCGCTGCACCTACAGACGGAAAATCCCGCGGGTGATGCGAACTCGATTTAAGAGGGCGGAGAATTCGAACGAGATCGAGTAGGAGAAATAAGTAAACAAAAATAGCTTTTTATCTATCCACTTCGAAAATCGTGCAAGCTTATCGAAAATCGTCTTACGTTAGTTTTTAATCAAAATGCGTGAGCTCAAAAATGTCAAATTAGGTACTTAAAAACCTTTTCTTCTTCTCGCGATTCGTAGACAATGATAGTGGCGTCATTTTTGCACTCCGGCGCTTTCACAGCCACGTCAGTTTTTACAAGAGAACAAGTTTCAAACCAGTTTCAAGTTTCGATCTTTGGCCAAACTTTTTCTTCTCACCTGCCGTTTTTTCCCTCCGACAAGTTTTACCCAAACTCCGCAACGCGTACGAAGGATACAAAGGGAGGGTGAAAAAAGGAATGAAAAATAGCCGAGAAGAAGGCCGACCAATTATAATATACGTTTTACGTTACAGCGTTGCGACCGACAATAAGAAATTTCGATAAATCGATAAACGACAATAATAATATGATATATATTTTATCCACACGCAGTTAATTGAATTCGTAGCTATGTAAATTAAAATCGAACGCATAATTGTTGTGATTTTGAAAGAAAAAGCTGGAAAGCTAGCCTACGATAATCGAATATGATATTTTTAACCGAATAACGTCACAGCGTTCGACGCGAAATATTAGCCGAAAAATTTTCTAAACATTTTACAAGGTAAAGCCAAAGTTGCATAAAATGAATTATATCGTCTAAAAGCCGGGGATTTTGGTGCCGGATTCCCTCCTACTTCCGGCTCAGCACAGGAAGTAGCCAACCGATTTTACCCTTCCGGCTGTTCCTCCCCTCCCCCTCTCTCTCCTCCATTCTCTTTCTTCCTTTTCTTAATTCCCTCCAGCCACGAAGCGACAGCCTGCAACTTCTCGAATCGCGTGCCAAGATATTTACTCTAATTTTCTTGAGCTTTGGTTACCACCTCGACCGTGTACTAATTAACGTAGAATATTTCCGCCCGAGGTGTAACTAGAAATGGCAGATGAAGCAAAAAAAAAAAAAAAAAAGAATACGGCGAGGGGGGGAGAAAAAATAAAAAGTAACAGTAATTTGTGAAACGAAACGGAATTCGGTGGAAAAAAAGGAAAAAGATACAGAAAGAGAACAAGAAAAATGTTAAGTAGGATGCAGTTGGGATAATGAAGTCAAATTTTTTTTTTTTATCATGTTTTTTTAATTCGAACAATTTTCATCCTCTGGCTCTCTTTTTAGTTTATACGTAACGTACAACGAATTTTTGCCCGCGTTGTGTGTGTGTATGCATGCAGTTGTGCATATAAATGAGTATATTTATGTATAATATGTGTATCTGTGTGTGTATGGAGGAAAATTAGCAATTCAAATCGCCGCGGAGGCTGTGTATACAAAATGCAGGAAAGGTCAACGTTGAAAAGTAGTAATGAACGTTAACGGCTGTGCAATAAGAGGAAGCAAACCGAGAGGTAAACGTGGAAGCTTATGCGGAGTGACGCAGATAGAAAAGAGAGAGAGAGAGAGAGAGAGAGAGAGAGAGTGAGAGGAAGAGAGGGAGGGAGGGTTCGGAGTAGACGGCATATGAATTAATAACGGTGGAGGTGAAGAGAGACGAGGAAAAGAAAATGCAAATTGTGTAACGAGTTGTTTGACTCCTTGTGAAAGTTTTTAGAAAAACGCTTTTAATTTATAATTCAAACTTGAGGCAGCGAAACGATTAATTTTATAAAAATAATTGGACAGAAGATAAAATTCAATTACACACGCGGAAAAAAAAACAAACGTCTAAATACAATTATGTAATATTTATTTTGAAAAACAGAATTGTCGATTTGATCACTTATTTTTATTTTGCACGATAAAACTTAATTTCTTGTAAAAAGTTTTTGATTAATCGATACAATAATTATACGGTCTGAAATTCTGCGATAAATTTCAACACGACATTATCTTGTTTTTGTACTCAGGAATTGTTTTCTGCAAAATTTTGTACGAGGATCGGTGTGATTTTTTTTTCGGTTTTTTTCACAAGTTTCGTGCCTACCTTGCGAATACTTCCAATTCTCCAATCTGACGAAACCTCGAGTATTGGCCGTGAAATTCTGTAGAAACGAGTCGGGGAAATTTATCCTCGTCGGAATCGAGGGCTGCCAGATGCCAGGCAGGCAGTCAGTCCCTTCGGCAAAAGGGGCAGCTGTAGGTGAAAATCGACATGCGTGGGTTTTCCGATTCTCGGACGGCTCGAAATATACCTTCGAGTATAATACTCTAGAAAGCCGGATGAAACTGGACCTCGAGTTTCACTCGCTCTTTTCGCGCTGCTCTTAACGTACGTAAATAAAAGTCACGTTTTTTCCCCGAGAATAAATATTTTACAAAGCAGGCTTTCAGATTACCGTACGTCGAATGGTTTTCACTGCTCTTTTCAGCTTTTTGTAATTAACCGAAAAACGAGTTTTTAAAATTTAGACAAATTACGTTGTTTGTGCTTACAATGACAAACGCACGTGAATCAGCGGTAAAATGATTGCAGGATTAAAAAGTTCACGAATTGGGAGGTGTTTTCTTTTTTTTTCTTTTTTTTTCTCCCAACATTTTACTATCCACGATTATTTGAAAATAAAAATCGTTACAGAAATGAAAATAAAAGTAAAAACTTACACCTCATCGAAGAGAAAATTTTTGCTTCTCAATAATACGTGTATATCGTTGCGCAAATGTCGGGTATGATTCAACATTTTCTGCTCACTTTATTTCATCCCCCTTCAGAGGAATAATCGCCCGGAAGGATTTAAATGGAATATCTCGTAACCCTTAGCACAACACGTGTGTGGGTGTACATAGTGTGTCGATGGGTATATAACATGGGTATACCTACATCACGGAGCGTATAGTTGAGAGCACACGATATTATAATACGTAACATTTCCCAGCTTGTCGATAAAAAAAAAGGAAACGTATTAAATATTCAATCGTAATACGACTAACGAAGAAAAGAAGATGATAAATAGCGGGGGAAAAGAGATCCTGGGATTTGATAGGAACGATGATCGAACGAAATAATTTTCCGTACTTTCCTTTCGTCTGAGAATTTATTTTCATCCAATCGATTGGAGTAGTCTTTACTTTTGACTAATCTTATCCACTTTATCAAAGCGACGAAAATTTTGAACGCGTATAAAAGTATATGGTTTAAAACGTGTCAGAGCATTCGTAGGATATTTTTCCAAGTGAATTTAGGATCAATATTTTATACAGTGAAATCTAGTCGAAAATCTGTTGTTGGGGATTTTTTTTGGGTCTCCCGATCAGGCCCTGATTCATTTACACGGTCATTTCCTTATTTCGTGATTTTGTCAAGATTCGAGTTTGGTTGCGAAAATTTAATTGATCAACGAAATTCCGTTTTTATCGGTAATCGTAAGATCACGCCCGTTGCCGTTTGTTGACTTTTGGGTTTTTATTGTTGTGGAAAAATTGACGTACCGTATTCTTTACACCCTCAGCGTGCTGAAAATAACCGGTCGCGTTCACCCTCCCGACGTCTTTCCGTTTCCATTTTATTGTTAGGCAAATTTCGACCGATCCCCGATTCTCTTGACACGTAATACCGGGCTGCAGACTATTAATAAACCTCTCCAACGGTATCGAATTCGTGTAATAAAACGCCACGCGATTACCAGATTACAAAACCGTTCGAATTTCTCAGCTTAAATTGTAACGAATCCAAAAACACCCTCGGCTCTATTTTACCGATTTCCCACTGCGAAACGTGAGAGGATTGAAAAGTGATATCGATATCACGGATGTACGTAACAATGTAGACGGATACTCGAATTTCGACAGTCCTAATTGCACTAGTGTGCAAAATAACAGAAAAAAAACAAGTTTTTTTTTCCTTCCTATCATTACATGTAGTTATAATGTGTTTGATGCTCATGAATCGAGATATAGTAATGAAAAATATGTACCGTGTATAATTTCAACGTCATATTTTTCTTTTTTCTTTTACTTTTTATAAAAACGGTATTTTTACATTTACAAATTATAACGAAACACTAATGATAGCAATAATATTTATATAAAAAAAAGGTGTAAAGGTGAAAAGTTGAAAGATTAAAATCTTTAGAAAATCAATCTACTGACAAGTAAAATTTTAGTTTTGCAGATCATACAAATTCGGCACATTAAAACCTTCACATCTGTAATATCGTTTTTGTTTAAGAATGATTTCGTTGCTTAACTGCGTCATCAATGCCACATTACGCTAGGTGTATTTTGACAGTGAAGGAATAAAGTTGACTTCGAGGATGAAAAATGATAATATTAAGCGGAGAAGAGGGTGAGAAAAAAATGGGAAAAATTCAATATCTCGTTCAATCGCCGAGCCCGAAGTCCCAAGTTCTTCGAGGCGTGAAAAGCTCGCCCGTTTTATCCAACGGGCGGCTGCTTCTACTACTTTTACTACTGCTAGTAGTAGTGATACACCTCGGTCCGACATGCAATTAGCAGAACAGGCGCGCGTCGGCGTTAACTCTCTACCCTCACCATTTTTACCAGCCGACCCTCCATTTCACTCCCCGTGCATATTTCAGTCTCTCGCGCAACGGTGAGGAATTTTTGTAAATTCATTTCTCGGTTCTTTGTACGATGCCTGCGTTTTTTTTTTTTTTTTTATTTCTTTTTCTGTAAATATATTTCTTTTTTTATCGCCTTGTAATCCTATCTTATTATTATCCCTCGCAAGCGCCTGTCTCTTATTTTTCGTTTTTTTAATTTACTTTAGACATTTATTTATTTATTTATTTATTTATATAGTTATTTCAAGTGCGAAGTACGTTAATACGATAATACGAAATAATAACGTATTAGTTTGATCGCTGTGTCGATGTGTGCACGGACTTGGAATATTTGCTGTCTAAATGAGAGGAAGAAAACCTATATAATAAATATTTATACTCGGATATTATATGACAAAATAAATAATTTTTGTTTACTTACAATCAAGCTTAGTTCGTTATTGCTGCAAAGTACTTTTCAGTAGTCATTTTTTCAAAATCTTTTCCAATTCCGCTTTACTTTTGTTAATAATTTTAGCATCCTTTGTCAATTTGTTAAAACAATCATAATTCTTATTCTTTTCTCACACATTCCATTCGATCGAATAATTATATTCGATTGAAATGATACTTTGTGTATAATCTATCATTGTTAATTGATTTTATGGAAATTTTTAGACGTTAAATTGAATATCGCGTTTTCAATTTTCACTCCCACATCGGGTATTTAATTACGATAATTGTATGCCCGTGTTCCGATTCACGAAAACTTGTTCAATGCAGATATGTGTGGAAATAGTGTTCCTCGTTTCTTCTACACTCGCGTCTCTCCGAACATCAAAAGGTACAACGATTAATTAGTCGCACTGTATAAATATTTACCCAACAAATTTTGGTGATATTAATCTACGTTTTGCGTGTGATCAACGGCCCGTGAACATTTCCCTTTCTCTGTCTCTCTCTATCTCTTTTTATCTCCGTCTCTGTCCATCTTGGATTGGTTGGATCGCGTTTGTGCTCCACGTCTAGGTACGATATAATGTAAATCAGCCGAGTATGGGAGAAAATTAATCAAAGAGAAACAAGGCGGATGAAAAATTACGGGAAGGGTAAATTTTTGAAACATAAAATCCAGGCCTCGTGTTAAAAAAAATAAATAAATGAATCGTACGAACCTCGTTCTTGTCAATAGTTCGTTTGCACTTGCGTTAATAACAACGAAACAATCCGTTTCGAAAAACCTTTATTTGTAAAGGACGGGAACCTTTGTGTCATTTTGTTTTTTCGCTTCTTCGAAAAAATCAAGATCAATCTCGATCATATTTCTACTCGATTTTTCAGTGCCTGTCTTTGAAGCTTACGTTGATTGTACGAAATTTGTTGGTTTCAGGTTTCGTACGTCGGGTTAGACGGGGTTTTGTTTGTTGGGTTTTCGGGAAGTTCGCGGGGCAGAGTAAAGCTACCGACCGAATCACTTGGGTTCATGAATATAAACGGTCGACGGTATATCCACGCAGCCGGACAGTCATAACCTCCCCTATTTTATGCATTATCCACGTACCTACCTACCTATACACGCGTCGATTGTACACGCGATGCACACGCAAACACGCAAGCATTTCCCAATCATTTCCGATAACAGTTATTACCTTCAATTTATCGAACAACGCTAAGACACTTGAGACGTATGTGCGTGGAAGTATCGATATCCAACCTCTGTACAAGGCATTCCGCGTCAAATCAGCAGCCCTTTTACTTCATCCCCTTGGATTTTGATCTTTTTTCAACGCGACGTTTTCAGCGAACCAAAATGGCGATCCAAAATTTTTTCAAATTCTCCTTTCACACGGGTGAAACTTGTTGAAAAAAATCGCAAGAAACAATTTCGAAGACGTCCGTTTTTAACAATTTGAATCAACTCACACTGATTCTATGATGTAAAATATAATTTTTGAGCACAACAAAACCATCTGATGCCAATGTTTACTTTTTTTCTGTTCACTAGTCTTTAGTTTTTACTTGTAAAAATCTTTTCTATTTTCTTTGTTTTTTGTTTCTGATTGTTTGGATTTTTATCCGATTGCGTATTTTTTTCTTTTAAAAAGGTATCGAATTAATTTTGAAAGAAAAGAAAAAATAATCGTCTAAGAAAAACGGCAATTAAAAAAGAACTGTTTCATTTTCGTCTTAACTAATATATTGTCTGTTTTTGTTTTTGTTACAGGTGAGTTGGAAATTCGATTACCTCTGTACCTCAAGCATCGCGAACTTATAACGGTGAGTCAAATTTATTGCATGCACGAAAGATGAAAAGAAAATTGATTTCCAACGTTGAAGGAAAAAATGGGTATTTTTTTAATACCTATTTTGACACTGATTGTTTTTGTCTTTCTTCCGATTTGATTCGAGTGTTGGACCGGATTAGGGTGGTGAAACAAAAATTAACTTTGAGCATGTACAATTTTCTCTACGCCATCTAGCGGGGATTACGTCGCGCGTGACGTCATAAGGGAGAAACAGCTCGACGCCCCTCGTCGAGGCTTTAACCTTAAGTCTGAAATTAAGAGCGGAAGCAGTTTTCCTCGCAAGGGGGAACGATGCAGTCTGCGGGTTGAAAATTGTTCTTTTTTTACCCATGCGGTTGAGATATTTATTTTTTTTATTTATTTCTTTCACCGGATTGTTGTTTGTTGTTTTTTTTTTTTACATTTTCTCCTATAAAAGACGAAATGGAAACTTATACAGGGGGTAAACTTATTGTTAGTTACCTGTTCGCAGTTCTCATATAATTCTTATATCTTAATAGAATAAATTTGCATGATTTTTGAGGGATAAAATGAAATCATTGCGGCTATAAGAAGTATAATTAGTCATAATTTTTTGCATTTCATACCCCGACCTGTATAGAGTTGTTTCGTTTCATTTTCATTCCTAAACAATCGGTTTTTTGTCGGATGGTTAATTTCAACCCTTTTTTCTACCTTGAAAATGGAGGTAAAATTTACGGGTACGCTGAACTGTCCGAATACCGATTTCGTTTGTTATTCACGACGTTGATTAATTAACAGGGTTACCAGGTAACATCGTTGTTTCTGGTGTATCGGAACTCGTTTGAATAATTTGATTTACCGTAAAGGTATTGGAAACTTGAGATTAAATTGGGAGCAGAAAACCGAGAGAATAAAAAAAAAAAAATTTAGAAATAAAGTAGAAAAAGGTAAACCTTGTTGTTGCCCTAATTACCTAAGGCTCGAAAAAAAATTGGACGAAAAAACATTCCAACTGTAAATTATACGAGCCTCTAAAAGCGTAAATTGTTTGCACGTTACTCGAACTGGAAAACGCACGGTAATTTTTTTGCGAAAAAAAAAAAAAAAACAACCATCCAAGGCCCACTGAAACATCTACGTAATACGCTCGCATTATATTCTCAGAAGCCTCGTTCGAAAACACGAAAGGGCGCAATTTGCTTGTTACGATTTTTCAGAAATCCTTTCAAACTAATCAGAATTATGCTCTTATTATTCAACTGAGCAGGAATTTGGACGGTACAATTGTTGAAATAATTTTCGAAATCGAGAAAGGAAACGAAGAAAATTAAATCTATGGTGTGAAAAAAACAAAACAACCCGGAAAAACAGTTTTTTCATCGTCATGAAAAGGAAAGAGTCCGCAGGTTTTTCCGACATCGTTCGATTGTAAAATATTGTGCAAGTTTTAGATTTTTTCGGACTCTAGTGATTCGAAAATTTAAAGATTCGTTGAAACTCGAAAAAGTGATTCTCGACCGAAACCAAAAAAAAAAAAAAAAAACCTGTGCAAAAACGTTTTTCATCGCTTTTGCAAGATTTCTAATATTTTTCTTTTTCTTTTTTTCTTTCTCTCATCCCTGCAAAGTGTACCTTGTATATCTACAGCGTGAAAAATCATCCCTGTCACTCTGCCTCCTCGATCCTGCTTATCCACCCCCTCCAACTTTTCTCTTCCCACCTTCTCCCCCCCCCTGCCGATTTCGAAAGGTCGGCCAGGGGCAGATAGGATCTGGCTACAAGGGTGGCGAGGGGGTCGCTCGAAATACCTCGTGTAGGTATAACGGTATTCATTCGCACAGATAGCATCGCTTGTTAAACCTACTTCCGCCCTCCGCCCTTCGCCCTCCTCCACACCCGCCGCTCGATTCGCCGCGTGCTTTTCGCGGTATCGTCGCCGTGTAAAGCTTCTATATTTACTCCGCTACCAGGTATTTTTATCCCGAAAATCGCGGGTCCGTGGCTTTCGCACCATTTTATTTATTTATTTGTTTATTTATTTTTTCAAGTGAACCGCCCAAAAATTTTTGCATAATTTCTTAGATTTTCAATTTGGCCACCGACTTTTTTGGCTTACCGAGGGAGTGTTTGCGAGTGTGTTTTTTTTATCCATTTCTTATTAGAATGTAAGATTCATTCAAATTCGGATTACCGTGGAAAAATTTAACCGACTCAATCGAATTTTACGCACTAGTCGCATAACGTACCATTTCCCACATTCTTCCGGATCGCGGTAAATGGCATTAAGCATTCGCGGCGAGTCTCCGGATTCTACCTATTCAACAACACGTCGCGCAAAGTAGACCCAGGAGGAGTACCCTCGTATCCTGCAACCCTGCGCAGGTGCTACACACTATTTACACGCACGCGTTGAAGGAACAGCCGACGCGAGGATTGCGACGCTGAGTGAAAATTGTATGCATCTCTGTATATAAATACTGTCGAGGGTTGCGGAGGGTTCAGGGTTCAGGGTTGAGGGTTCGGAGCTGAGGGTTCGTTCCCTTTGAAGCTGCGCTGCTGCTCCTGGTGCTCGGCGTTATAAATTATTACGATGAAAATTGCTGAGGGAACCTGCAGAGAGAGAGAGAGAGAGAGAAGATAGCGCGTGGGCTTCTCGATCCCCAACCGATGATGCCGTGCTCTGGAATTCCTGCGCGTTTTTTACATCCCTTTTCCTCCCTTTAATTCCCACTGATCCGCCTTTGCATCGCGGCGTTGAAATACGAACTCGACGTGCCGTTTGTTCTTTATTGTTTTCTCGATATGTTTTTGTTTTCAGTATTTTTACGTGTTTCCCTTTTTTAGAAAATTTATTCATTTCTGTTTTTTTTTTTTTTTTTTTTTTTATCTCTGTTGCAACGACAGAAACGCGTTTTATTAGATGTATACTATTTTTTTTCTCTCTCTTTCGATCGCGTTGTTTTATTTTTATCCCTTTTTCCGGCAAATGAATTTTCTCTCTGTAACACGAATACGTGGTTAACAGTTGTAACGACGACGAAGCTGAATATTGAAAATATTTGTTAAAGAGTTTTTATCGCAGCTGTTTTTCTTCTTGTTGAATGAGAGTATTTCGGTTTTTCTATTCATCGATTATACTTACGAGAAATACGAATCGTTGGGAAAAAGTGGTGGTAAGAGTTCGAAGTGATAGGAAAATACGTGAAAGGAAAGGAAAAGAAAAGAAGGAGGTAGGAATTTTAAAGCTTCAACGTTACGACAGCATTAACTTTATCGCTTCTTCTTTCCGTCGTTTCTTCATGACTTACATGTGTACATAGATACTGAAAATTATCATATATACAAGTTTTCCGTACCGTGGATACATGCATATATATATACACGTGTATAATACCGTGCGCAAAGTTAGTCGATTCGATATTGAGAGTCACGCGAAATACTCATGATCACCGTATAGGTAGAGTTACGTGGGTGATACAGGTACCTATGTTAGATTATATAGGGAGAGACTTGGGCAAGGGGAAAAAAAAATCGTCATTGCGAGGGGAAAACAAAAATGAAAAAGAAATTGAGCAACAGTCACGTGTTTCGAGAAATAGAATTTTGATCTCGATTATAGTACGAAAAACGATGAAAATACAACAAAGACGAGCTGTTTCATCGGCCATGTTGAATCTTGGAAATCTGATTTCAGATTCGTAAACAACGATTCCGGAAACCACAGATTACCATCCTGTTAGAAAGATTTACTCGGTAGAATAACGTGTGACTCAAAGGTTTAAGGGATCTCAATTTACAGTTGCCCCTTTCTTTCCCTAACCGCTTCTTCTCCATCCCTATAAAACCCAGCAGGAATATTAACAACCCAGCTGGCTGATTTAATTATCGCGCGAGCAGCAACAGCACCACCGCCATCACCGCCGACACCGAGAATCGTGACCTACTATAATAACTAACGCGCCTCGAACATGCGACTTTTAATTGAAGTTTAACGCACGCCGATTGGTATGCATTTTACCTGAAATTGGATTATATTAATAAGGTGTGTGGGCGTGTTTTATTTTTATTACCATCGAATTTGAATTTTTTTTTTTTGATTTCCCAACTTTTACTTTCTCTCGCATTGTCCTTTTTTTTTTTTTTTACGTATAGCTGAAATTTGGCTTTATTGATCTCGTTTATACTATTTTCGAAAAACATTTTGTCGCCGCATAGGCTTATTTCTTTGCTTTTTTTTGTTTTTTATTCCTCCATTGCTTTTTCTTGTTTTTATTTTTCGTTTTTCATTCAAGAAAGTGTAACCTAACTGCCTTTCGAAAACAATGAGAAAGACGAACGAGATGAACGAGAAAAAAAAAAACCTTTGAGCCTTACAGGATGCCGATTTCCTTAGCACTGATTTAAAAAAGTTCATTTCTTATCCTGGAATCCTGCCTCAAGCGGATAGCTGTTGTAAAGTTGATATCCTCAGGATATAAACGTCCAGAAGCGTTTGAAAAGTTTTTTTTTCCCTTAGAATTGATTTCTCCAAGCTCTTTTTCCACTAATTGGACCTTTGAGAATTCAAACAAACGAAAAAAAAAACAACACGATTAAAACATCGTGATATCAATGCCTGACAAACTAGCCCTCTGTTTTGTGGCTGGATTTTTCGAATTATTGATCCTACGATTTTTCAAAATTTGGTCAAAATTTAGTCAAAAGTTACTGAATGATAATATTAAAAAAAAAAAAAAATACATATATGTATTACAACAAAGACAAAAGAGAGAAGAGTGAAAGATTGTTGGAAATAATCCCTCACACGCGCAAACAGATAAAACTTTAGAGTAAAGACTCATTAAAGTAGAAAAAAAAAAAAAAACTTAAACGTAAACGAATAAAAAACTGAAAAAGATAATAAGTGTTAGGAAAGTTTTGGGTGAAAAAGCGAGGCGAGCGAAGAAGATGAAAGAAAAGCATTCGCGGTTTGCTGGAAAACTACTAACTCGGATAACGAGGAGGGAGCAGTTTTTATAATATACCTCGAGGTTCTTTTCTCGTCCACGCGGTACCTGCGAATGAAGAGATAAAAAGTAAAAACAGACGGAAACAGAGTGGGTTGAAAATAGAAAACATCTTGGGGGCGAAAAGTTTTCGCGCCTATCTTTTTCCCTGCACCCTCGTGCCGACCAAAATAAGGGATTTAACCCCGTGGCTTAACTTTGGACTAGTGACGGATCGACTCCGTTTAAGGGTGAAGAGGACGTTGAGGAATTCGCAGTAGTGATTTTGCTATACGGTTCTCAAAGATTTTCATTTTTTACTTTTCATCAGCTTTCGTGATACGAGAAAAGTGTTGGTTTCGATGGAAAGTCACATTTTCGAAATTCTGCAATCCGGAAAATAGGTTTTTAGAAAAATGTCTGTCTGGCCGAAAAAACTCTCGCGATGACCTCGGAAATGGCTGGATGAAAATATATAAAACTTACAGGATTTTACAATTAAACGATGGGTGTGAAAAATTTTCCTCCTAGAGTAGAAAAAAAAACAACTCGAATTCTCGTTATACAAAACAGCAGTGAAACTTCGATTGCAGCGTCCATTCCAATTTACTTGAATTTTCTAGTAAATAACCTTTCTCAATCCCACAAAGTAAATATATATATGCCCGATTCCGGTAAATATTGGATAGCTTTTCGTATATCAGTACCGATGCGTCGATATGTGATAACAGAAATTACGGAAAGAACTTTCGCGTTGCGTAACCGCGTGTCTATCATAACCACACGCGTTAAAACATCGTATTGATGAAATTCTTTCTATAATTAATCGAAAGACGAGAAGCATGTCACGTTCATCTTTTTCGTAAGGCAGCGTAATCGAACATATCTACAAATTGGAGTACATATTTAAAATACGTATCGACGAGTACAGAATTGATTCCTGGCTAGTCAGGATTCGATGTATCATTAATAATTGGCTCGTCATCCATTTCCTTATTTCTTTCTTCGATTTCTTTTCACACGCAATCTTTGCCTTATTTATCACCAAAATACAGGCTGAGATATTAGTGATTTTTTTTTCCATCTCAAAATGTTCAAAAATGCTTTACACTCACCCGATTAATTACGGTTCGAAAGTCAAAGCTGTCGGAAATAATTTCTTTCGCAAGTCTGCCTCGGAATATTCCGTCATTCGGAAATCATTCTTCGGCAATTTTTGTCGGTGCGAGAAGAAATTTCTTTACTTTACAAAGATAACTCGACAGTAAAAATGTATGAAAAAAATTAAATTTGAAGGAAAATTCAAAACAGTAACGAGCATTTTTTGTCGAAAGTATACCTCCCCATTCTTTTCCGCTGCATTTCGGCGTTAGTTGTTATTTACTTGGAAGATGTAGAGGAGAATACATGGTGGAAGAAGAAGAAAGAGAAAATAAATAAATAAATAATAATAGGAAGACGAAGGGGATTTTTCCGCTAAGAAAATATATTTCTCAGATACTTTGAGGATGTACTGGCTGTACATTCTGAACCAAGAGTGAGTCGCCTCGACGATATTGAATACTTTGTGAGTTAAAAATCAGAGAAAAATTAAACACTGTAAAGGCGATGAGAAAATTTTAATTGAATAATAATAATAATAATGATAATAACGACCAAGAGGTATCAATAAATTGTTTGAACAAAACGTTGTTCAACAAATTTTTAGGGAACATTTTTTTTTGTCACGTGAAATGAATTCTTTGATTTTTCTGAATGCACGTGAATTAAAATTTTGAAACATAGAGGAAAAATCTTGAATTTTCTATAGGTTTTCGTAAAAACGTTGTACGTTACAATCGAGAAGTTTCCGGGACATTGAACGAATAGTTTCGCAAACACAGCCTTTAGAAGTTTTCGAAAACGGAAATTTCAACACAACGAGAAAATTCTTTAACAATTTATGTGCATTTAGAAAAATCAACCAAGCCATTTCACATGACAAAACAGTGATCCCTAAAAATTTGTCTGATAATGTTTCGTTTAAGCAATTTATTGATGACTGTTCGGCATTATTGTTATTCAAGTTTAATTTTCTCATCGTCCGTATTGTTGTTGATTTTTTAACCGATTTCAATCTGATTCACAAATTATTCATTATCATCGACGAGACTCACTTTTGGTTGAGAATGTATAACCAGCCAGTAGATTCTTGACGGTCATGCATTTGCATAGAATGTAAATTCGCGCGGAATGGAAACGTGGAAAACTGTGAGAAAGGTATTATCCGAGTTGTATATTATGTGTCGTCCAATGTGCATAAGGAAAGAATTTAACGAGGAGGGGGGTAAAGGGTGAAAAGGAAATGAGTAAATCGATGCATCGCAGGAGAGCTTGCAATATTGTTATCCCTGTACATACAAATCGCAGTCACGTATAAAGGCGTCGTCGTTTCAGTTCCAGATGTACATGACAAAAAGCTCCGATTCAATATCTTTTCTCTTGTTCCTTTATCCTTTGTCTCTCCTCTTACGGCTTGTTAATGTCCGCGGTTTTCACCCCTCCGTATCATCTCGATGCTGAAACAGCTATGGAAAATATATTCTCACCTCACCTACGCAAGTTTTCCCCTTTATACGTGAGTTGTAAATATTATAAACTCAAGCATCTTTCTCTCTTCAGGGAAATTAGACAACAGCCGGCCATGTTTTTATTCTTGTATTCTTTTTAAAAAAATTTTCTGCACACTTTGTGCCAACATCAAAGAAACGGTTGACGTGGTAAAATTGGGGATTACATTTTTTTTTTTTCGAATCTCGTTCAATTATTCTCTACTCTCTTTCTCGCTTTCTTTCTTTTCCTTTTTCCTTTTTTTTTTTTCTCTCTGTGCAACGTGGGTAAATATATACATGTATATATGTATATAATAAGACATGTAACGCACCGGTAAACGGGCACCGGAAAATCCCGATCCTGAATTTATTACGGCTTATCCTAAATGAGATTTTCGGATTCATTTCGCCTCGTCTCATCTCGTTGCTGCCTATTTCTGGCTTCTTTTCCCCTAGCGGTTAAAGCTTTGCCTCGTTTCGTTATGCCTCGTTTTGTTTCGTTCCATTTCTTATTCTTTTTCTTCCTGTCTGGTTATCTTTCCGTTTGTTTTTCTCTTTCTTGGTTTTTGTTTCTATTTCGTTCCGTCGAACGCGTATTACTGGCCGTGTTTTATCACTTTGGATAAATGAGAATCTTCCTACTTATCGTCCGTGTGATGGGAAATTTTTTATCTTGGGTAAAATTCGTCAGGAAAAATAAAAATTCATGAGTACGAATTACACAAGGTATACGTACAATGAAAGTTTAATTTAAAAAGTAAATATTTATTCCTTCGTTATCAATCGTCTTCGATCACAAGTTATCTACGAATTTCTATACGTAATTGGAACCAATTTTTGTTATCGTTATTAATAAGTTTCATCGATTTTGACGAACTGAGATCGTCGGGTTTTTGGATCTGGACATGGTTCCAGCTTTTATACAAGATTTCGGGATCGGGTCATGGGTGGAATTCCCTGCTGCCTGGGTAAGACTAGAGATTTGCGAGAGACGGGAGTTGCGATAATTTTCTGGAACCCTTTCCAACCTCTCCGACCGCAACAAACGCCAGATATTCGGCACACCGGGTACGTAACGCTCATTTGCGAATCAACGCGCCACTCACCGTGTTGACGTGAATGTCGCCAAATCTCGTTGTTGGTAGGCGTGGGTGTGAAATTATTTCGGAACAACAACGAAGAGAGGAAGGATAATGCGACTGGTTCATTGGACAAGTAACGGGTAAGGAGACAAATGATTCAATTCTACGAAGCGAGACGATCGATTCACCCTCCGGTTCACTTTTCTCAGTTTTTCGAATACGGTTTCTTTATTCATTTGTTAGACACGCTGTAGTCAACGAAGAAAATTGATAAACCAAAAAAAGGTGGATCAAAATTCGTCGTACGAAACTAGAGAGGTTCGTTAAATTATAAATCAATTTCGTTTATTCGCTTTCCAAGTAGAAAGTAAGTCTGAGATTAAAAATGTAAATTCATGGAAAGCAAGCGGAATACAAAGTTGAACAGTTTTTTTTTTTACGCCACAGAAGGTTCCCAAAGTTTTTAATTTCGGTGACCAGAGCACCGAGTCCCTCGCTTTTGAAGGTGGACCCCAATTATTTTGCGTATCGTGTAAGCACGAATACGTCCATTGGGCAATGTAGAAAGCGGAAGAGAGCGAAAAGAGGGGAGAAAGAGTTCAGAGGTCAGCTTGTCTCTGCGGTGATGTTGGGGCGATTATCCAACTGGGAATTCCGTCCTTTCCCCGGTCTTTCCGCTTCTTCTTTTAGAATTTTTTTTTTTTTTTTTATCTTCACCACATCCAAAAATCCCAACGAGGAAAACCCGATCCCCGTTTTATTCTTCTTCGCCAATCCGGACGCTGAAAAGGACGAGTGACTCTTGGAAAGTGGAAGGAATGATGCACGAATAAAGCGGCGCTCTTTCTTGCAGCCTGAAAACGCACTCCTCGTTATCCAGCCTCATTTTTCTGTCATTTTTTTTTTTTTTTTCCACCCTCGCGCATTTCTGCAGCCCTTCACTTTCTCAAAGCTTTTCAAATTTCTCAACGCGAACGACGCTTTGGCAGCTGAATTTCGGAAACGAGTTTCCAAAACGATGTTGGAATTATTTATGGAACAGTGGAAGATTATTATCGTTTCTTTTTGTTACCTTCGTGTCTTTCCATCGACGGGCTATAAGCTTTAATTATGTCTTTAACGTTTGCAATTTTTTTTTTTTGTTTAAAGTTTTTCAAACCTATAGTTCGCGGAAGTATGAGCCGGGTAACATTTATCTTAGAAATGTGTATGTTTACATATAACCTGAGTCTATGTATTTTGTAGACCGCAAACCACGTGGCTATGTGCACACTGTGCAGAGCGAAGGAGGTGGAGAGAGAGAGAGAGAGAGAGAGAGAGAGAGAGAGAGAGAGAGAGAGAGAGAGAGACTTGCCGCAACTCATTTAAGACTAACTAAGTTAAACTTAACTTTGCGAATATCTGATTTTGCTTAAAACGGACACTACGGCCATCGAATAGTTAAACCATCTACAATATGTTATATCCTTATTCACGATAGTAAACGTGAAAATAGCACAGGGAAACAAGTGGTTGAAATTCGTACTTTTCCACGAAAAAAAGCATTTTCTGCCAATCTACCATGAAAATTCGAATGCCAATTTTTACACAAACTTGATACAAATAAAAAAGAATTAGATCCGCCATTTGGAATTTTTAAATTTCGAGTTCAGATTCGTAATCAGCGACCCCATGAATGCAAAATTACAAGTGAATCGCATGTGAGGAAAAATGTATGCATGAAAGGGTTAATCCTTAACGAAGCTTCGGGCACAGTAGAACCCGAAAATCTTGCCGCTCCCCACTCCGCGCTTCCTGAGACTCGGATGCGCGCGCACGCCAGCGGTTCTCAGTCGAAACAAGCTGTAAACCTAGTTATTTACTTCCGGAGCGAGCGAGGCGCAGCTTGGCCATTATCCTCGCCTAACTTTTGACGTTTCGACGATCGTGGTGGTGAGCAGGGCGTGGTTCAATGTCCCTGAGGGTCTCGCATGACGCTGCGTTACACGAGTTTCCAAATTTATTACGCCGTTTAGCGATTGAGGACCCGAGAGGGGGTTTGGGGGGTCCGTGTTAATAAGTAACAAGCATAATACACCGGAGTCGCGTCGCTTCCCGCTCTGAAAGGATACGCAAATAAACCACGTACAGAGCGAAAGAGAAAGAGAGAGAGAGAGAGGGAGTGAGAAAGAGTCACGTAGGTAAGCTAACACGCATCACCTACGCCTACAGCTTTCCCTCAGAGCAAATTATGACGCCACTTTGCAGACCCGCTACACGTCCACATGCACAAGGGTTGATGTTACGATAGGGACTTTGCATACTCAGCCGTACAGAGGCAACTTTTCAACGGCTCGGAATTATCTACGAGATATATTTTTTTCCTTTTTCTTTTTTTCTTTTTCTTTTTGTTAGGTAATTGTGCGATTCGTTGGCTACGTACGAAGTTTAAAATTATGGAGAAAAAAATTTAACGTGTAACGAAGAAAAACATCATACCGAAATTTTATCCCAAGTAGAAATAATTATGGAATTCACTTTTCATACGCTTGTTATAAAATCATTTTACCTTCGAATTTTAACGAACGTGTATTATTTTAGAACAACAGCACTGCGTGGCTAAAAGGATTTACTTGTAAAATTGTACATTTCGTGTGCTTAGTTTCGTGGTTTTTGAAATATCGTTGAAGAAAAATAATTGTCGAAGCAAATTGGAAAATATGTAAATTGAAAATTATGGTGCGGTGCGATTTTTGAATTTTAATAATCAACTTTGATACTTCTGCATCGTTTTAACGTCGATACTCTCAGTGTCAATATTTGACAAAATTCTTTTCAAAGAGGAATGTCGGAAACTAATGATTTTTATTTATCTTCTATGATTCTCCGTGGTGAGAGTACATAAATCAGAATAAACAGCCTGCAAAGTAAAAGAGTAATTGATACAATTAAACAAATTATGATAGACACTAGAGATACGTCAGAATTGTGAAGGTATTTTTATACTGTCGTTATTATTGTTGTTAGTTTCGTCGTCGGTGGATTATTATTACCGTCATTCCTATGATTATTCTTATCGGTGCTTCACCAAGTGAATCTACGAAGCGGATAATTGTAAGTAAATGTAACAGGCGTCTGAAGAAGTTTTCTCTCATTAGTAAGCTCTGCGAGACAATCGAGGTTAAAAAAACAAAAGGGATGTAGAATAAACGTAACAGGAAAAATACAAGAAGCGTATTCTGTTTTACAGAAATATTCCACTATATTTCATATCATTCTCGTTTCGCGAGTTGCGGTAAGCTTTCCATTTCCCGACAATCTGGAAAAATGAAGGGGAAGAGAATAAAAGAAATCGACTTTAACAAAGGTATTGAACAGGCGGGTATCGTTCGTTTTTATTTAACTTTTTTTTTTTCTTTTTTTTTTTTTACATCGTTGCTAGTTGTACCGAAAGAACTCCCGTCGATGTTGTAATTCGTTGGGGGGTTTTTTTTTTCAATACAACTGTTCGTGTAAAACGGAAAGTTGAACCAAGGAATAGGGGAGGGAAAATGGAATGAAAGAAAAACCGAAAAAACACGAATAAAAAAGAAAACCCACGAACGAAAATCGTAATCATGTTTCACCCCCTTTTTGTTTCAATAACAGGATTTATGCCATGCTTTGTTGAAACGGCAACCATAGGTTTGTCCACGTAACGGAAGAATTGTAAATTTCCGAAATATTAATTTTCCTTCCTCCGTAAGTTTTCCACGTTGAAATAAAATTTACCGTCCGCTCGTCGAATTTACTCTTGGATCGCAACGATTACTCGGTAAGTTTAGCATTAATTAATTGATATTGAATGGAATGATATTGGATAGTGTGAAATTGAAACTTGTGTTATAAACATCGAATGAGAAATATTTGCCCCATTGGATAAATTAACTTTTCGCAGATTGATGATTTTTTTAATTTTTTTTTTTTTCTTCTTTATTCAAACCACGCCGTTGAACAAAAAGGGAAAATGAAACTGTGCTACCTAGAATGCCTCATACACTCTCACATTGATGCGTATAATTGGATTAACGTGGGTTTATAATTTGTGTTTGCCCCCCGGATGAAATGCTTTGTACCTTTGAATTAGTACGTGCACGGGTATACGTATGTATATAAACGGAGCAAAAATACCTTAATTTTGCAAATTGAATAACAGACTCGCGGTGAAACGACGTATTCGAAAAAGCGGCGTGGGGAGAAAGGGAGAGGTGTATTTTTATCAACTCTCTTGTTCCGCGTAACCTCGGACAACTTCACACATACATCACGATAGGCTAATTTCGTTAAATGAAATTCTACAAGCGTAACTAACGGAAGTTTATAATTAAACTGATACAACATTGTTGCGACGTTGCATAGCAATAAAATTATATAAAATATTATGAAAAACCTAGACTTCAAATATTGTCATATTTTTACTCTGCCTCTTCTTTTTTTTCATATTTTTGCCCAACAATGCAAAGTATTATCTGGTCTTTGTTCGAACGAATGAGCAAAACATTAATTTTCAACAAAACGGCGGCGTCTCGAAAAAAAAAACCAATTTTCCATAAAAACTTTTCGCCTCAATTTGTTTACAAAATGGAAAATATTTATCGGTGAGAAATAACCTTCGATCAAGGACCGAAAAATATATTCACAAAGCTTGTGTGAAAATTTGAGACCGATCGGTTCAGCCGTTTTCGAAGAAATCTATGCTCACCGACTTTGAAAACACAGTTTTCAGACAAACGCGTTCAAAGTTTCAAAAGCTCCTGGGTGTCTTTGTAAATGTGCGCTTAACTTGGAGAATATCTGTCAACGTGAAATTTTCCGTGCATACATATAATCGAATATATGTAGACGACGATAATGAAATAAAAGAAATAAAAAAATCGTTTTTTGAAAAATCATCAATTCGTATAACTCCTCGAATTCTCCTCTTCTTTTTTTTTTCTCTCCCCCTTCGCGAACTCGCGTATCGAAATCCAGCTCACGACCAACGGCGGCACCCGCGGGGCATAAAGTGAGGGGGAGGGGGGAGGGGGATGATGGCTTGTTCGTGTTGTTCAAACATTTGTAGTTGAACCCGAGTGACTCGAGGGTGGCCTCGCCTCGCCTCGCAGCCCCCTCATCACCGACACCAGCGACGAGTTCTGGATAAGACCTTTACCGAGCCTTTAATTAATGCCCCTGAAGATACGTGTAAATAGATAAGGGAACGAGATCTGGCACGCGAAAGCCGCGAGTCAGTGGGTTGGTATAATATGCAAATGTCCTCCACTCTCTCCACTCTTCGCCCCTCCCCCTCCTTCAGCAAACCGAGATTGTCAAACAACCGTTTCGAGACTCGGAAAACACAAACGTTCACTGTCGCAAAGTTTGATCTTAAAATCGCTCAATTACAACGAATTTTCATGTTAAAGTGCAAAGTTCACGCAAGTTGATTAAGGTGGTCGTCTAGTGTGAGGATTATTTTTTTTTTTTCTTATCAAAGTTCGTTTGAACATCAATAAGTATAACATCGATAAATGAAACTCGCTTCGAAGTTGATCAATGATTTATGAAAACGTGAGAGAATTAAAAAAAAAAAAAAAAAATTATTATTATGTTCATCGTTCGTGCTTTTCGCAACCGAATCGCGTACGTGCCGTTTGCTTCGATTTGGGAAGCGGAAACGGATTAAGTGAAACTTTTCTACTAATACAGTCGCCCGCAATTTAGCCACTCTGCTTCCCACGCGCTCATCTCACCCTCATAATCCGCCCAGACGTTTCACGTCGGATCGAAGAAACCGTGTAAACTGATTTCCGACAGGTGTCGAACACTCCGGGTATTATTTACTTTTCTTTATTTAAAAACGATACTTCGACGCCAGTGGTAAAATTACTTTGCGAATCGAGAGAGACGGGGTGAGTGAGAGAGAGAAGCGTTTATTCGTCCTAGGACAAGTCCAGTCGAACCGAGATATGAACAGTGCGTAGACGAAACGGTAAAAGATGAATAACTTATAAGCTAGATAGTAAGAAAGCACAAAATTAAAGTTAGCTTTGCAAACTAAGAAAGTAGGAGAAGAAAGAACAAATTTATAGACAGACGAGTCGATGGATAAAGATAAAGAATAATAGAACGTTGAAATGTAAAATTAATAGAAATACGTATAAAATGTATAAATAAAGAAAGAGGGAAAATGAGGAAGAAATAAATTAATGGATAAAAATTTTAAACTAATAAGATAATGAAGATAAAAAAAAAAATTCCGGACCAAATTACATGTTATATTTATAACACCGCGGGATGAATCAGCCAATTGCCCCGTGATAACGCAATTTTGGACGCTTTTCGGGCAGGACAATCCGTCTCGTTTAGCTAAGCATTTTTAACAGGCGCTATGCATCGGTCTAATTGCTTCGAAGGGTGGAAGAATAGTAGCCGGTGTATAAAATAAAAAAAAAAAAAAAACGTAACGCATGAAATAAATATCGCAGATTTAATGGTAAATGGTGTGGACATTTCGTCGCAAATGTTGAATTCCCCTTTTTTTGCCACCAATTTTGCGAAACTCTGATTTTGCGAAACGATAGGAAAACGTTGTTAAACAAAAAATTTAATTATTATTTGGGAAAATTACATTTTACAATCCTCGTTATGAGAATACATTTCCAATTGGATTGGTTAAAAAATATTATGTTGTTGTGGGTGAAACTGCCAAATCCCCTCTTGACACGACTTACTCGGGAGGGTGGCTTCTACCCCCTTAAAGTGTTTAATGGCAAATAAAAAAAAATATGTGTCGCTTAGTTTTTAGTCCACTATAACGTATTTACCAAAAAATTACATCAGAGATATTGACCTGGGATACCTTCCTTGTAAGAAAGGGTAACACCGACGCGATGATGTCTTTATTCGCCGTGAGGCAGCTCACCTGTCCTATATGGTGATTATCTTCAGCACTATGGCGGAACCCATCACGATTTTAAAGTCGTCGTTAAGACTTACGACATCTCGCGGCGTGCTCAGTTTGTTTCCCGATAGGACGGAATACCATTCCTTGAGGTAACTCAAGGCCAGGCTGATTTTACCTAGAAAATAACAAAAGAATAATAATAATCGTTGAAAATTGGTTGAACCGAACGGCCGTTCTATCTGGATGATTATCCACGCACCTCTGCTATCCGGGTGAGTTGGTTCCGACTTCTTCTCGATCCGGGCTGGACCAATCGAGGCTGAAGGACCTCCATCAACAGCTGCAGCACAGCGTGATGATAGAAAGTTTTGATAGAAGATATGACTTGTTAACGTGTACATACATCGCGATAATGGAATTTGAAAGAAAAAGGCTTTTTGAAAAATCCCGACTTAGTATAACCCCTTTAACTACTCACCTCCGATCACTATTACGTCACAATTCTGGTCCGTGGAATCGGCTAATCTAATTTGGTCACTTGGGCTGGAAATCACATCTGAGTTTCGCGTTGAGACGTTCAGCATGGACAAAAAGGTAGCGAGTGTTGTTACATTACAAACATTTGGCCCCGCAAAGCTGGCACTGCAGGCGGAAATCATTTTGGATTGGGGCTGAGGGCGATTATGTTACAAGACGTTTGCGATAGTTGAAAATGCACGGACCGAAACTTCGGGGATCGGTAACTCGAATAATCTCCACTGTCTTTCAGCGTTCGTTATTTATACGATGGAGTGATACGTGTGACGGGGTGACACGTGTAGAACAAGTCATGCGCGTAGTCGTAATTCAATATTTGACATCAAAATGTGTTTGGATATTGAGCCGTTTCAGATTATTTAGCGGTAATTATGTGTAAGAATAAAACTTGCTTGCAAATATGATAGATTCCGTGTTAAATTTATCAACGTCTGATCCTTGCCGTCCATATTTTTTATATCATTTTCCTCAGTCTGAAACGCTCTCTGATCTGAAAAAACGTCCTTTTTCAAACCTTTATTATTTATCCAAGCTTATAGGTAAATTCCATTTTGTAAATTGTGAAAACGAACGTCTCCCAAATTCTGTATCAGATTTAATGATAGTATTTACCAATTTTCAGAGTCAAGCTGATAATTTAATTTATCAATTTTATTCAAGAAATTTTCAACAACTTTATTTTTTAGACGAACTATAACGAGCTTGTGGATTTTATGCTTGTTTCAATGTGTTAAAAAAAAAAAAAACAGTCGCGACCTTCTTAGACAGAGTTCACAAAATAAGAATACTTGAAAAGTATATTGGAAAAGTCAGAGGTTGATCGAATTGGTACGGAATGCCTCATACACAGCTGAAATGATCCAGACAAATTGTCAATATGAGAAAAGGTGTGTTTGAACAAGTGCAATAAAACTTGCGGTAGCGGTTATGGGAGGCGAAAAAAATTATTGAGTTTCTGTTGGAATCCCAATAATTCTTCTCTATGATATTTGTGACCATGAAATCGCAGTAGCATAGGTACCCAATTTTTATTGTCGTCTATTCGCTCCTTTAACCTAAATTCATTGAAGTAATATGATTTTTTCATGTATTCCTTAGAGGTTCAGAAATAAGATTACCTGCTCCGGCGTTTATAACACTTGCCGCGTCGGCTTAATAATGATTGTTGAACCTGAATAAACAAAGATTTTTATTGATTCCGTGACAGGTTTGATGTTGCGAGTCGGTATACCAGAGGACAGGAAACATCACTGCCGTTTCCCAACAATTATAATTTTATTTGATTACGTTAAATATTAGCTAACGAACTGTATTGTATGCTATCAAGCGAAAATATCCATAATTGTGTAAATCCTGTCGAGTGTAAATACGCGATAATTATTTTTACATTATTCCTGCAACGACTGTGTGGACGGATTTTAAAAAGTTTCATAGATATCAGATTACCATCATCTGCTAAGACTACTATGCACCATAGCGCAGTTAAGGTTGAAAGTACAACTGGGTGTGACATGGTCGAAAGACCCAAATTTGTATTTCACGTAGGATGTTTGTTTGATGTTCTGGCATTCGTGACAGTGTGACACATGTATGTTACAAAGAAGGGACTAAAAAGTCTCATCGTGGATTCAAACGGGGTACGTGCCTAACGCGAAAAAGATGATATGTTCAAGGTTTCGGTAAAGTTTCGGGAACAAATGCCTTCGTTGGACGTTAATGACCGCGTCACGATTACCTTGAATCGTTACATCGTGTTGCGACTAAGTGCGCAACGATTTTTTTCATCCATTCACAACAAATTGAAATCTAACCACGATCAGCCGCTAATTATTCCAATCATGCGTAAATTTGGTGGGTATTCATACTTTTCATAGTTGTCTGCAAACGCGACTCTGTAAACTCAATTTATTTATTACATCGCGATGATAGTCAATATGTTTGTGTGCGTTAGTGTGTTCGACTGGGCTGGCCGGCTCAATCGTTGAATGTCATTAATTGCATCCAATATGCTTGCAAATTTCGAGAATGATTGTGTATTTGGTTTCATACAACGTTTATAAATGAAACATTTAATGCAAGAGGTCCAATACACAGAGTAGTTATGGTGGTAGAATTGAACAACGCGAAATGTACGAATTGAATTCAACTATTTTCTTTCATTGTCGAGAGATCCGTCTGTCCAGTATTGCTTGATAAAGTCCGCGCCTCGCTCTCCGATCATCATGGTCGGTGATCCAGTATTTGCGGAAGTTACCTGCGGAGAATAATTGGGGCAGGTTCATGTCCAGGTCGCGATTCGTCTAAATGCCCAGCGATTCGTACCTATTTGAAAATAAAACCAACCTGCGGCATTATCGATGCGTCCACTACGCGGAGTCCCTTCACTCCGTGAACTCTCAACCGGGGATCCACGACAGCCAAGGAATCGGAAGCTGGTCCCATTTTGCAAGAACCGGCCTGATGCAGTTCGACAATGGTATCCTGGCGTACGGCGCAGGCCCAATATTCGGTGCTTGCAAAAGTATAATTAGAGCAGGCTTCAATGTTCGTATCGAACAAGGTAAAGTTATGGGCTCTCAAAGCCTTAGTTCGAGTCAGCGCCAAAGTCATCTCTATGCCCTCTATCAGACCTTGAACATCACTGGGCTCGCTCAGATAGTTGGCCGAGATGAAAGGCTGATCGAAAGGGTCTTTTGAGGCGAGGCATACTCTACCTGCGGAATTAAGGCGTTATGAATCAATCCTTACTACACGTGGGTCAGAACCGCACTGACTCATTTTCGCTATTATACCTCTGCTCTTGGGGTGCATGTGTCCTACGTACATGCGTATAGTACGTTTGTCCGTGCTACGAAGAGCGTCCGGTTCGCCTGGAGCACAATTTGCTTCGTAACCAATAGGTGACAGCTGGGTGTCCGGATAATCGGCGGTCGTCAAGCTCGTCGGTAACGAACTACTGATTTGAGCCAATCCAGTACTGGACAGGGGGCCGGTCTGGAAGGCTAGATATTCAGACGCGGCAGCCCAATTATTTTCGTAGGTATCGGATTCGTTGATGGTGAAGCTTAGAATGTACGCTACTTGGTCGTGAAGATTTTTTCCAACACCGGGCAAATCCTTGACTACTTTGATTCCCATGGATTCCAGGTGTTCCTTGGGTCCTATCCCGGAGAGAAGTAGAAGATGGGGTGACTTCACTATTCCTCCGGAGAGAACGATCTCGCGGGTAGCTCTGACGGTATTCAATTTACCATTCTGAGAAAGATCCCTGTGTTTTTTTTTAATGCGATCGATGAATTCGAAGTGAGAAGTTTATCAGTTTACCGATATAGTAAAATACTTTGACCAACACTCAACGAATCTTTCATTATTGACAGTAATATCGAGAATGACACTGTAAGTGATAAGAATTCATTACCTTGTGATATTCAACGCCAACCGCTAAATTATTTTCTATTATAATTCTGGTTACGTAAGAGTTTAGGGAAATGTGAAGATTCTTGCGATTCCTGGCTGGCCAGAGAAACGACCTTGCGCTGCTGCGTCTTACACCGTCCTTCTGTGTGGTTTGGATGTTCGTGAAACCGGTTATCTTCTCGCCGTTGAGATCGTCGCTTATACCAAATCCAGCTTCCTCGGCGGCTGCGAGTATTGCAAATGAAAAGGAATCGTTGTACGGAAATCTTTGAACACGGAGCGGTCCTCCTGTTCCATGATGTTTGCGACCAACTCTGTCAATTTCGCCGTTGTCTTCGGACTTTTTAAAAAACGGCAGCACGTCCTCATAGGACCACCCCTCGTTGCCCATCGCGGCCCAGTTGTTGTAGTCAGTTGGATTGCCCCTCAAGTAGACCATGTCATTGTGCGCCGTATTTCCGCCGAGAGTTCGAGACGAGTGCCACGTGCAGAATCCGTTCGTAGACAAACACGCGTTGCTCTCGTTCGTTTGAAAATTCCAGTCGTTTTCCGCTCCTGTGTAAAATACATTCGACAAGTTTATCGCGATTATTTATTGGTCATCATAATTCCTTAATTATTCCAATCGCTCACCGATTAAACTCCAAGCGAATGCCGGCACTTGACCAGCCCCCGACTCGTCGTCTCCAGCTTCAAGTAGCAAAACCTTCCAATCTGGAACCTCGCTTAGTCTCGCAGCCGTCACAGCGCCCCCCGCACCCCCTGTTGAAAATGCGATTATTCTCAACTGTCGGATCTTTTGCACTTTCAGTTATATCGGAACCAGGTAATCACTGTATCATCATAAGAGATTTATACAGCTTGCAACGTAATTACTCACCGCCAATCACGATGAAGTCGTAGTCGCTATCTGTTCGTTCAATGGGGTTGATCCGCTCGCATCTTCCTGATATCACCTCCTTGGCACGAATGCAAGTATCGAGGATAGACATGAAAGTAAAGAATGCAGATGCGTTGCACATGCTTTCCATACTTGGTCCCGGTAAAACCGTGTCACACATGCCCGGTTGGACGGAGCCACATTTCATCATTCCAATGTAATCGAAACAATTTTCGTTTGGACAGTCAATCACTCTGAGCTGGTCACAATATTCAATCAATTAGACTTTGCTTAATGGTAATACCTTATTTCCTATTTCGTGTTGAAGAGACCACTGACAAGGAGTTTGAATTTGCTGGTTCTTCTGAATCGGCGGATTTTAGCTTGGACGTTATATCTGCGTACTGTTTACGTTTTAGCATCTCTAATCAAAATATTTCTTTTCACATATATGGAAAAAGTATAAAATTTCAAAAACAGGTTTCGATATCACACGGACGCATCCGCCACTGTCGATCCGTAGACAATGAGTGATTGACGCAGGCTTGTGTATCATCATAGGGTCACAGGTAATAATAATATTCCGTACACAACACGACGGTAATAATTTGTATTAGTTCAATTTCTCTCGTGAAAAACATAAGAGAGAACGGTTTATTTTAGACATGTGCAATATCGTGAGACATAACAACACGGTGGGAGGCTGAATTTGAGATCAGACAAAGGTCATCCGAGCGAGACATATTACAATTTGATTTTCAACAAACCCGAGAAGTACTCCATGTTATGCAGATGATCTAACCAATGAAATCAACCGCCAACCGCGATGAAGTCGTGCTCGGTATCTGGTTCTTCGATTGGCTTTATTTGCTCGCATTTTCCGCATATCTTCTCGTCCACCTGTATGAACTGGTCGAGAATAAACATGAAAAGTACGCTTTCAGGGCCTGTGATCGGCATTATTCTTTGCAGTTTCGAAAAGGATTTTAATTTTTCGATTCGAAATCGTTCATTTCGTAACTTCAGTAATGTCTTGTAATTATTGCTGAACGTATGTCAAAAATCAATACATCAGTACGAATTCAAGTTTATTACCGTGTATACGAACTCTACAATCAATCAAAACTTCCACAATCTTTCTGTACTACTTTATTTATCATACGATGAACTTCATTGATCCTCAATTAGTATCGACATACGCAATACCAAAACATAGAAATGGCGCACAATTTGGGACTGGAACTTGAATAACTCGCAGACCTTTCAAATAATCAAATTACAGAAGCTATGACAAATGAAAGAAGTGAACTTGTTGCGGTTCGAATTTCTCTCGGTTGCCTCGGTCGCTTTTGCGAGCTTCCAAGTCGACAATGAAAGTCGGGCAATTTGCGTGACGCAACGTTCTATAAACGAGTCGGAATTACCCCGTCCGTAGAAGAGCAATAAATTATGTTTTCAACGCGGTACGCTGTATTATTGGCAGCTGTCTTCAAGGAAATGTTCCCAACCGGCTACAGAGATACGTGATTTTTCTGACGGTACACGAAGCGTTACACTTGAACTCACAATGTCCGCACGTATAACCCGTAAACAGTTGTGATACTGTGTTGTTGCGAGTTACTTGTTGGATCGATGATTAGGAAGTTGGAAATCATCAGAAAGAAATCGCTTGTTTGATGATCCTCAAAACAGTATGAAAAATAATAGGAAAAATTTCAATCGATCATTTATTAGTATTGAAAATTTATGCAACACATGAAGCAACGAAACGGTGATAGCGTCATTTTGGTTTAGGGACAATTAGTTATGGTTGTAGTACCGTTGAGGAGTATGAGATATCTTTCTTACACCTGACAACCTGAGTCAGTATCGTTAATCCTTGACGTGATTTTGCACTTGCAAAGGTTTTGTAAAATCAGTCGATGCTTCCTTTTTGCCTAAATTTTGACAAAAGCGATAATAAAAATACGATATCGTCGCGACGACGGCACGCGACTGAGCAACGGCTATGTTTCGTCAATTTCACTACTCGCGATAAAGTTACGGCCCGTTATTGCAATCATGATGCCAGTAGCTCGCTTAGGATAGTAATTTTATTCAAGTTTGGTAGACGATAGCGATCCACACTGCAGGTGATAAGTATGAGATTTTATTTTGTCACGTCCAATGAACTGGCTAATGAATCAAATCAACGGTAGCAGAAAACAGAATTGGATTACTTTGTTGGACTGAGGTAGAAAAGAATTCAGGGTCGGAAAAATATAAATTCAGGATCAAACAAATGTTGAAGCTATACGGTTCTTATCTCGTTACAAAACACGAAACGTTAGAAAAAGATAACGAGGTCACGATTCGGCTCGCTGTTAATAATAATAATATATATTATATCTTGATTGCAATTATTGAATTCACGCATGTGGCTCTATTTTTTACTTTGCGTGACTTCATTCGTTGTAACTTTGCTGAATGGATGAAAGTCTGTCAAAAAACGCATACAAATTTGCTGTTCTTTCTCACTTCGCATGTTTACAACTTAGCTTGTGTTTTTGAACTCAATGTTCTCGTTTCGGCATTGGTCGTGAGACATTTTTATTTATCCGCGTCAATGAAAAC
This sequence comes from Neodiprion virginianus, assembly GCF_021901495.1. Lineage (NCBI taxonomy): Eukaryota > Metazoa > Arthropoda > Insecta > Hymenoptera > Diprionidae > Neodiprion > Neodiprion virginianus. Next base: position 1,702,838 of record NC_060883.1, read on the forward strand.
ATCATTGTCTGGCTTGAGGTCTCGATATAACACAGTCGCATCACAGCTGACAATGAGTACTTAATGATTCCTCGATGCAAGTTTATTCAACTTTTTCGGCCTTTTCATACACGATGAGGAAATTTCATACATAACACAACATTAATCATTCACATTGTCTTTTAAAATACATTTTTGCAGGTTTCCCGGTATATTAAATATAAAATTATGAATCTGGGTTAACTGTATTAATTTTTTCAATTGAATGACAACAGTTTTCAATATCAGTCAATACGCCTCTGGATAATGACAAAGCTTTCAATTCGGTTGGAATCTCTTCGCGTGTAATCAAATCGATTCAAAGCAGTCTTGCGTATTATTCTGTTAGTCAGTTAAAGTTTTACTTGAAGCAGCAGAACAAAATAATTACAATGACAACGTGGAACGCAGTTTATTGATTTGGTTATTGTACTGTGAATATTGACATATCCGATTGAAATGCTCATTGAGTGATACGTAAAATGTCACAGAATCTTATCAAGGCATCAACGGCCCCAATAATTTTTTATGAAGTCGGCGGCTCGTTCCGCAATCATTATTGTTGGCGCTCCCGTATTCGCCGAGGTTACCTGTGAAAGATATTTTTTCGTGAATCGATAACTGGCGACTCACGTGAACTAAAAATAAAGTCCCACCTTAGGCATTATGGAAGCATCTGCAACTCTGAGTCCTTTTACACCGTGAACGCGTAGTTGGTGATCGACGACAGCCATGGAATCGGAGGCTGGTCCCATTTTGCAAGACCCGACGTTGTGCCACTCGGGCAAAGTGTCCTGCTGCACAGCACAGGCCCAATATTCGTCGCTTCGGAAAGTGTAGTTGGAGCAAGCTTCCAGCGGTGGATTACTCAAGGTGAAGTTATGGGCTTTTAAGGCAGATGTGTTGGCCAGTGCAAGGGTCAATTGAATGGCTTCAACTAGTGCGGTGACGTCGCGAGAGTCATCAAGGTAATTAGACCAGATCACAGGATTCACAAAAGGGTCTTTTGAAGCTAGGCTGATTCTTCCTAAAAGACAAACCGTTGTATTTTCCTCTCAATCCACAACTGTTTACCCACCTCTGCTCTTCGGACGCATGAACCCAACCCCAACGCCCACTGAGCGTTTTCCTGAGCTCTTTAGAGCACCCTTTTCACCCGGCGCGCAGCTGGCTACGTAGGCCTCGAAGAAGAGCTGAATGTCCGGATAGTCTGAGGTAGTCAAGCTGCTCGGCAGTGCCATAACTACCTGGGATAATCCGATCGAAGAGAGTGGCCCCGACTGGGAGGCGAGGTACTCAGACGCAGCGACCCAGTCGTTGTCGAAGATGTCGGGCTCATTAATGGTGAAGTTGACCGCGTGAGAAACTTGATCGTGGAGATTTTCACCGACCCCAGGAAGGTCGTGGACTACTTCGATACCGAAGGAATCCAGATGAGCCTTTGGTCCAATCCCGGAGAGCATCAGAAGATGAGGTGACCTTATTGAGCCTGCGCAGACGATCACCTCTTTGGACACATTCACGCTATTTGACGTTCCGTTCTGTGGAGGATTAATCGATATACTAGCTTTGCGTTGAGTGATTTCATGATAAAATGTAGAAATGGCGGTGAATACCTTGTCATACTCGACGCCGACCGCTTGGCCATCCTCGATTACGATCTTGGTCACCAGGGAGTTCAGGGACACGTGAAGATTCGAACGATTTCTCGCTGGCCATAGAAAAGCTCTGGAGCTACTGCGCCTGACTCCGTGTTTGTTCGTCGCTTGAATTATTGAGACGCCTTTGACCACGTCACCGTTCAGATCGTCGCTGTAACCGTAACCGGCTTCGATACCGGCAGCGATTATGGACTGTGAGAAAGAAGGAATATAGGGAAATCTTTCGACGGATAGTGGCCCACCCGTCGAGTGATACTCGCTTCCAACTCGCTCGATTTCACCGTTGTCTTCCGACTTGAGGAAAAACGGCATCACCTCCTCCCATGACCACCCTTCGTTGCCCATCGAGGCCCATTCGTCATAGTCCTGCTTGTACCCTCGCAGGTATATCATTCCATTGTGCGCTGTGTTTCCCCCCAGACACTTCGCCGAGTACCAAATACACGAACCGTTCGTTGACAAGCAGGCGTGACTTTCATTCGTCGTATGATAGTTCCAGTCGATCTCTGATCCTATGAAAAACAACAGCTCGTCGTTCAAGGTGTCGTTTGGAAATATGTGTCCATCTTATTTACCAACCTAGTAAGGGTTCATCGAAACTTGGGATCTGCATGGCTGCCGACTCGTCTTCACCGGCTTCAAGGAGTAAAACCGTCCAGTTGGAAATCTCACTCAGTCTTGCAGCTACCACAGCACCGGCACCGCCGCCTATTGGAAATCAATATCGATTTTCGTCCTGTTCTTTTGAACAAGATTTGAATTTCTAACGTTCCTTACCTCCGACGATAACGTAATCGTAAACAGTTTCCGTATTCTCGACCGGTATCATACGCTCGCATTTTCCGGAAATCAGTTCACTCGCTTGAATGTAAGTTTCCAGGATGGTCATAAAAAGGATGAACGCCGAGCCACTGCAAAGGTCTTGAAGGTATGGCCCTGAGAGACTCGCATTGCAGGTGCTCAGCTCGCTGTATTCGGATGTCATCGCTGCTCAGGGAACGGTGATTTGCCGAATTACGGAAATCCGTGACGCCAACTGAAATTATGAGTAACTTTGTAACGATACAACAAAAAAGCGAAAGCATTACCTTAGCCGGTGACTCGGGCTCACAAACACTGAATTTAATTTAAATTAAACTTATTGGTAGCACAGAAAAGAAAAGGTAAAACAAAAGTAATCGGTAAAGAAATGGAAGAAGCTAAACGACAGAGGATTTTGGAGAAGAACGGTAGCGATAGAATAAACGATAGCGATAACAACGATAGTGGTAAGGAAGAAGAAGAGATAAATTAACCGAAGGAAAAGTTTAGATTAATGAGAGTAAGGAAGGAATGTGATGTCTCTTGGCGGGTTGAGCGTAGAATAGACGAAGCTCGCAGTTTGGCTCGGCGATCTTGCCGCTGTCGTCAGGTGACTCTTCTTCCAGTCGATTGGTCGTTTGTTCCCCACCATAATTAGGTCATCCCTCTTGTGACGAATATCTGTTACGAGTACGCCACGTATTTTCTAATGTTAGCGGTAGATGACACGCAATGTTCTACCCCTGACTTCTTCTTTGATTTCACCAGCTCGTAGGGGCTTTCAGTCGCTGAAGACGGTAATCATCGGTAGCTGTTGGTCCCTACGTGGTCGGGATAGTCGTCGTCCTGGCATCTTGTTTACTCGAGTCGAAGCGCGTAATTACAGAATTTACAAAGAAAAAATTGGTGACTGGTAGTTATTGCCTATTTTGGGTCGAACTCGCTTGGAGTATCCCGTCAAGGACGCGTTTTCCGGGAGTTTCCTCCAGTTTTGTGCCCTTGTGACGGGCGGTTCTAAAACATCACGTTACAACACATACGTGATGCACCTGAATATTTTAAGTCTACTGGGCAGAAAAGACCCCGCACGCTTGACTGCGAGTTTCGTGAATTGATTTAGGGAAAAACTGGAAAGTTGATGGCCAATCTGCTGTTCTTTCTAGCTTGGCATGTTCATATGGCTTGAGTTTTTTAGACTTGAGGTTCTCGTTTCAGCATCTGTTCATATAACATTTATCATGTCAATGTAAATATCATTTTTACAACACCTGCTCTGGAAGTTGACTTTTCGAGCGCTGTACGTGTGGGATAAGTAGCAAATACGACAGTCGTGATTACGACATTCGCTGTAAGGTTTATGAGACATTCGTACGAAGACGAGCGTGGTAGATGTCGCTACGAGCCGACGGCGTCGCCTGACCACACTCGTCTTCGTACGAATGCCCCATAAATCTTACGCTCATGTCGCAACAACACGACTGTCCGATTATTTGCGACTTATCCCACATGTAGCATAAATAACTATTTCTAGCTTGACCTCCAGATATAACACAGTCGCATCGCAGCTGGGTATTCAGTGACAACACTTTTTAATACCAGTCGATACGGCTCTGAATAACGAAAGAACTTTCAATTCACTTGAAATCCCTTCGCGTTTAATTGAAGCGATTTCAAGTAGTCTTATGCACTATCCTGCTGGCCAGTTGAACTGTTACTTGAAGGCAGCGGAACAAAATAATTACAATCACAACGTGAAACGCAGTTTATTGTTTCGGTTATTTTATTATGAATATTGAATTTCGTTATCACTTTTTTACTGCGGTTGATTTGTTTCAAACTTGTATCTTACAAAGTATTCAATATCGTCGACGAGACTCTCTTTTGGTTGAGAATGTATAGCCGGTATATCCTTAATTGATGTGTTTCCAAGTACGTGAAACGAGGAAATGTCCACCAACAAGTTCGATTCCAAAGCAACGTGTGCTGCCATTGATAAGTCATGGTTGACTGATGATCGGACTGGTTTATGCAAATATTTGAAGTTCAGTCATGTCACCGTTGCCACTGCGTATTTCTTATTCTCGCCGTATCGCGTCGAGTGGAATTTGCCAATACCCATTCCTAACTTAAGCTGCAAGCATTTCCGATACGCGTTTTAGGCACAGTTGACACTTGACAAATTGTCCGTCGACGTAGTTTTTACACACAGAATTGAGGCATTCGAACGGCCTTCTCATTATCGTCAACTACGCAATACAAACGACAATCTTCAAGTCTGCGGAACTTGAAATTCCCATCTATTCGACATGGATAAAATTCATTATCCACAATTCGTGAATGTCTACGGTATTGACAGAGTTACGAAAACTAGCGGCACGTTGTACATGCTTATGGCTGTGGTTATGCACGCTTGGGTCAGCGACCAATCACATAATATACAACGAACTTGTTTACAGCTGCTAATTTTCCACCCATGCGGAATTGCCGAGCTTATGGTCACCGTGTAATCGAGAGATAACACAACGGCCAACTATGTGTCGTAATTTTATTTAACCTGGATAAATATCGAAGGTAATTTTGCTCGGCTGAATCGAAAAACGATAAACAAACCCATACGATCCTGCCTACCACGAGTTGCACACTTTTTCATAATAATAATATCACGATACGACGAGTTGATTCTCGTCCAACAACCTACATAAAATATGGAAACAACCTCGAGTCGGAATTTTCCAGTGATGCCGGAAGCATTGAAATAAGGTGAAAGAATCGGGGGGTCATCATTTCGTCGTCAGGCTTGAGTGGTCTCGAGCATTATCGCCTCTTCTCTCCTCCGACAAGGCCAGGATATGACGCCAATAAAAAAAAAAAACAAAAAAACGTCCGCGGTTTAACGTCGTCTCCAAAGGCGGCAAACCCACCTACCCTAATATACTCTCGACACTGGCGAGAATCGTCGCAATTAAAATTCAAGCACCGCGACACCTACAAGCCTCAATTCCAAGTGCAGGGGATGAAAATATTCATGGATGCTTCGCCGAGTGTCATTATCAACGGCGACGTCGTTTCCACGAGGAGCATACACGCCTGAAATGTTTTAATTTTTTTTTTCTTTCTTCTCTTTTTTCTACTTTTCTTTTTCGCTTTTATTTTACTCCACTTCCCTCGGGGTTTTCACGGCTTACGGTGCACGGCTAGATAAAAGTACCTTAATTTTTTTATTTTCATTTTTTTGCTTCAACGTCGTCCCTTATATCGTACCCTGATACAAAATATTTCGAAACAATTAGTGAACAGACATTTTCGGGGATCAGGGTAAAGAATTATTAGGCATCGGCCAACTTCAACGGATCATCGAAGCTGTATTAGTTATTGATTATGAGTGAGGGCTCATCGTTACGAGGGTAAAATGAAAATACGGTCACGATCGAACTTTGGACGCCTGATCATGTCGTCGAATGAATTTTGGTGACGAATTTTGATAATTGTACGGCCAATTTATTGAATGCCGAAGAAGCTCAGGAACGAAACTCCATTCTGCGACCGGATATGCAATCACCCTCGGAATGGATTCAACCTCGATGTTTGCCCGAGGGTGAATGGAGAGTCTAGTTCTGGCGGAACGTGGATGGGGATGAATTGGCGGAGGGTTGAGGGTTGAGGAGGGAGGGAGGGGCGAGACTCTTGACTCGTGTGTACCCGACCTGCGTAGTTAGAATTGGAATTCGCAAATCACAACGAACCGATGCGAAATCCCGGAAACCCGTCGTCCGTAATTCTTGAATGAATTTTTACCCCGAGATAAAATCAACCCGGTCCCACTTTCCGATTTTTCTCGCTGCTGCTCTTTCTACGTCGTTTCATGCTGGGGGAAAAAAATAAGGTTTTGTCAAACCGATGTAAAGCAAAAATGTCTGCGTACACACCGACGGCCAATAGTTTGGGTACATCAGGCAAAATTTCTTGCCTTGCTTGAAGTTAGATAGCTGACTCAAAAATAAAGATAATCAAATTTCCCAAGCGGTGTTTTAAAGAGGATAAATTTACCTTCATTTTTCTTTTTTGGAAAATTCTCTGCGATTTTTTTTTTGGTCCCGGTACGTACTTCTGAACAGGTCCGTTTTTTACCCATCTTAAATTAGGCCCACAGCTTAGTGCAATATTTCCTGATAAAATTCATGGATCAACCGAGTGTCTTAAGCGTGGGAAGTGGAAGGACAAAAAAATTTGTTGTTTTCTATTTTTTCGGTATTGAATCTCGTTCCCATAATTTTTGATAAATATGATTATTATCAGGGAAATATTTCTGACGAAAAGAGAGGGATCCACGTTTTTATTAAGCCAAGGGTTTAACCCCCCCCCCCCCCCCCTTGTTTTCTCCTGGTCCACCTGCCCCGGAATCTTTTGAAATTTTGGCTTTTGACATTCGCCCTGCAGAGATCAAAGCCCTTGCCCGAAGCTGAAAGCTCAGCCTATATTCGGCTGAAAAACTGACCAATCCTGTACTGCTGCTGTGGGCAATGCCGCGATACTAAACTCGCTTGTTTCTCTTCAAAGTTGGTGGTAAAAAATTTTTCAAATCCATTATTCCGAATCAAACACAGTTTCAATGATGAATGAAGAAAAAACACGATTATCCGAATACGAAGAAATGGGTGGAAAACGATGACGAACGAGAAAGCGTGCGGTGCGAGTTGCTTTTCTGTCACCATCAGTGTCTGCAGAAGGGGTTTGGGGTTTTGGGGTTTGGGGTTTGTGCCGCCGCACTTGTTGAGCCACTTAATGGAGCGCGAACCATGGCAAAAGTTGTTTGAGTAAATTTTTCACTCGGATAAGTCGCGCTTGCGAAAAGAGCGAGAGAAAGCTCTCGGCGAAAGTTTAGATGCGAAGTTTACTGCTGTGGTATCTACACGTTTGCCGTTTCTCTTACCGTATTGCCGGGTTTGTTTCCGAACGGAATATTCCGAGAGTTGATTATATATGTATGTATACATGGGGCTTACCACGCCAACTCGGTAAACGTTTGACCGTGATATTTTTTTTTCATTTCACCGACAACTTTTTTCTCAGTCAGAGTACGAACCTTGAAAAGGTTTCGAGAATTTTTTGCAAATTTTTTCAATAACTCCTCCATTAAAGTATGAAAATAGAAAAAAACTATCAAAAGAATAGGAAAAATGATTTGAAAAAATATAAAACGATTGGGTCCCGCTCCGAATCTTGCGTGAAAATGTTTATTTTCGGAAACCGAACGTTTTTTTTTCTTGTTTCATAAAAATCCATTTGTGTGATTTGAAGTTGGGTTTAAAAAATCGTAGGGTAAAGACGAGTGATTAAAGAAAAATTTTTAAATTCTTGGAGGCTTTTCAGGGTTCGTATTAACGTTTAAAAAATTATTGATGAAAGTAAAAAACGTCACGGTCAACCGTTTACCGAGTTGGCGTGGAAAGTCTCATATGTAAAGGATGGAGATAATATTAAGGAAAAAAAAAAAAATAAAACCTACAGTCAGATAGAAAAATATACGCACGGTTATTTGCTTGGAGATAAATTTCACAAGGATAATGAAATAATTTTTTTTTTAATTTTTTAAGCGAAAAATTACGAGAGGAAATATTGAAAAACTTTTCACATCCCTCTTTTTCATCCCCTGTGTAAAACCTGTTCACACCGCTTTTCCACCCCACGATTATGTTCTCTGTTATACATATTCGCAATTTGATTTTCTACCTTCGCCTTATCGTCGTTTTATTTTTTCAATCACGTTGCCGAAATTATTTTTAAACGGATTTAGATCAATCGTGATCTATTTTTATCTTTTATATGTCTCTTCTTCTTTTTTTTTTCAATTATGTTAACAGGGTTTCAAATTTTGGGATACGGTAGATTTTATGAACAACTATTTTACCGCTTATCATTTTTCATTCCGAAACAAGACGTGAAATCGAAAATCGATGTGAACAAGAAAAGAAAAAAAAAACACGCGAATTTAATACCGTGGCAAGTAAGACGAACGAATACGTCGAGCGAAGATGTAAAATTTCAATTAGTCGAAAATGGAACACCCTTGCGGTTTAGAGCCAGACCCAAATCCGTCATTTTGGTATAATACGATAAGCGAGCAAGGACGCCGAAACTGTGACGCAAAAAGCTTTAGGTCGAGAAGGTTGAGTTGCTTTCACCGGGCGACGACGGAAGGTATTAGAAAGTTTTTTGCCCGGAAAGGGAGAGGCGTCGACTAAAGTGGAGAAATTAGAAGCTATCATTCTAGACTTAACGTTCGGAGCCGCTGGTTCTCGATTTCGAAAGGTTTTGCAGCTAACCCGCTTAGCTGCGCCCGGCTAACCGGCACGTTCTTCTTCCCTAATAGGAGATTCCCTCTTTTTTTCCAGTATTCCCCATCTCTTTCCCCCCTCTGCCTTTCGCTCGAGTTACACATCCGTGAAGCTGATTTCGGCTCAATACCAAATTTCTCACAACAGATTTCACGATCCGAATCAATAATTTCCACATTTTTATCCACTCTATCCGATCCGCAGTTTGAAATTTCACCTTCCAAACTTTGATTTTGGTATCACAGGCCAAGTTGGCCCCCCCAATGTTCAAAAATCGTATCGAACACTTGTCAGGGATGAAAAAATCTAAACATCAGTCTTCGGTACGTCGTACGATTCCGATTTCTGTTCAGCTCAGTATACGACATCGTTCAGTAACGTAGAAGCCGGGATTGGTTAAGTTTGTTGATTGGCTGCGAGCTCGAACAACGAGATTTCGCGAGGGTTTGTTGCCCAGTTTCTCGTAAGAGTTTGTCAAAGTCGGACGTTTACTCTTTACCCGTTTGCGGAGTAGGGTTTGACAGGGTCGACACTTCCTCTAGGCTTCTGGATTCAGTTTTGCGAGTGAACGCAGGTCGGATGATGGGAGAATGACGAAGGGCGGGCGCCCTTTAGCGAGAGAGACTTGGGATTCGTCACCGATTCGGCGACTCGCTTTCTTGATTAGATTCTAATCCACCCGACGAACGGATCAGGCCCTTGATTGGGTCCCACGGCTAAATCCAGTCTCGCAATTTCGGTGGAAATGATTCCAGGGACTTTTTCCAACTCCGAGTAGAAACGCTGAAAGTCGTTTTTTTCAACTCGGCGCCGCGATAAGCGCAGCGAATCGATCATTTGATTAGCGCGGCTCGTTTTCAACTTGGCATAACGAAACACGAAGAGATCGACGGCGTGTCATTCGCCCGTTCGGGTCTGAACAGTTGGAAACCGGGTCTAGCGCTGTTTCTTTATCGTTTTCATCACGCGAGTTTACAATTTTCTCCCTTCGCTCCTTGGGAGCCGATTTTAGACGTTCCACATCGGTTAAAGCAGGTGTTTCGATTCGAAGCACTAAAAGTTGCCGCCCGATTTTCTTTCAGCTGGTTGAATGGAACGGATAAAACAAATAACTTTGGTCTTTTCACAGATTTTTATTTTTAACTCGATGACTTCTGACAGTCAGAACTGTGAGCAGTCACATTCCGAGCGAAAATTGATCCTCGTCGACGATGTTGAATAATTTATGATGAGATACAAATCGGAAAAAATTAACCACAAAATAATAAACAAAACATTGTTTGAAACATTTTTGGGGAATGTTTTTTCTTGACGTGGAAAATAAATTCGTTGATTTCTACGAATACACATGAATTTTTGAAGAATTTACTCACTATTTTTAAACTTTCATTTTCGTTCAAACAATTTATTGATAACTTTTGGGAATTATTATTATTCAAGTTTAATGTCCTTATCGTTTTTATTGCGGTTGATTTTTTTGGAATTCTTCTCTTATCGCAAAGTATTTAATATCGTCGACGAGTCTCGCTTTTGGTTGAGAATTTATAGCCAGTATATCCTTAATCAGAGTGAACGGGAATTGATTGCTCGAGGTCCAAAATATACCCGATATAAATTTTCACATATCCAACCGATGTTCTGTTATCATATAGAAACGGGATTTCAGCGGATATTCGGTCGGTATTAATTGCACGATGGATTATCCGGGTGTAATGAAATGAATTAACCGCAGTACCGGATGAGAAATTATTCATTCACGGCTTTTAATCAGTGCGCCGCCTATAATCGAAGCTTGACTTTCTCCGTCTGTCTCTATATTTTGAAATTCGTTTTTTTCACACGCGTTGAGATAAAATGACATTGACGATGATTTTCTTACTCGTGAATGTTTACAGTATAGTTCAATCCGATTTCGATTTCTTCCGTCACACGATGTGTGGCTTTGATTATCATTGCTCTCTTCTCGTTTTCTCTTTGTTGTTCTTATAGTTATCATCGTTTCTCCGCGTCTTGTTACATTTGCTATCTCTTTAGCCGAGGCCACGCAGCTGAGGGCAAGCGAATATACTAAAAGCTTATCTTACGAAAGTATATATATATATATATATATATATATATATATAGAGGTTCAGGGCCCGTGTACCAGAGCTTTTCCTCCGCCCTCTCTACAACCCACTAATTCCCGCAGAGTAATTTAGGTGAAATCTGTATTATGAAAATTTAAACAACTTCATCCCGCCCTCTCGAATACCCTTCGTAGTAAAGATTTGCCCAGCCAAGGAATGAAAACGTGAGAAAGAGAGGGAGAGAGAGAGTGAGAGAGAGGAGAGGAGAGCTGCTGAAGCCAGTTTGAAATATAAATTCACGTTTCTTTGGATTAGTTACCCGACGAGAGCAAGAGAGAGAGTGAGAGAGAGTTGATAATTATTGTTTAAAACTTTGCTCACTTACACGGAGCTGGAAAGTTATTTTCTTACTCACCAATTAATTTCATTACCCGTTTGTTGTATCACCTAATTAATCCATATATATACATTTGGGTACATATAGATGAATTATCAGCCATCTCCGTTATCAACCCTATTCCAAATACAATCCAAACAATTTCGTCGTTGTTATATTCGAATTTCAAGGTGATAAATTCGAAAACCGAGTGACACTTGCAAATCCGTAAAACAAGGAACGGGCAAATCCAAAGTTAAATTTTTATACGCCTCGCCGCAGTTAAAACATTAAACCTTTCAGTTACAGAAGCCACCATGGTGGGACCCTTTTTCTTCTCTTTCTTTTTTTTTTGTCGCTTTCTTTATATTCCATGCAAAGTCCAGAATTCATTTGCATTTTCAGGTAAAAGAAATACTCAAACTTTGGAATGACTAGGGTTTTTCAGAGAATCCATAATATTTTATAATTGTTACGAATAAACGTTCGCAAAAAAAAACACGTATTTTCATGCATGTGGTTCTCATTAAAGAAGACTGTCTAAAACAATATTGATAATTCACTCCGTTTTCACCCCGTTTTAGGTGTTATTTTTAGTTTTATTAAATTTTTGACATCAGATTCGCATTCAGCATCGAAATATACATAGGTAGCGTATATTTGTGCGAGTGAAAGGGTTAAGACAAGTAAGATAGACTTTGAAATATTTCCCGGTGAGATGAGAACTCTTCACCCGACAGAATAAGCAAAAAGGCAAAAAGGTTCGATAATAGCAATATCGAATTTCCGAATCGGCAAGGGTGAAAACCCGGTCGTAAAATCGGTCTGCTCGCTTATCCGGACCCAGGACTCACCGGGCGAAGAGTTTCATTCCCACATAAATATAAGCTAAATTCCAATACCTACCGCTGAGCTTTCTGCTTCCCTGAGAATTTCCGGGTGAGAAAATGGACTGGGTGCAGGTATTTATTATATAACGTATACGCGAAACGCGAGTTTGAGCGCAGAAACGGTCGTGCAAGGGAAGGTTGGGCCTCCCGTGAGGCACCCTTGCCCATTGTGACCCATTGTACGCCGGAGTTGTATTACAAACGGAAGTGGCCGCGTCCTTGGTTCCGTTTTCCGTAACTCACCGCGTCGCTTCGCCGTCGCGACGCTCAACGTCGTCGTGGCTAAACTAACACAATACCGCCTCCGTCCTAACGACGCGAGTGAAAAAAACAATCCCAACGATATTCGTCCGGACGATGAACGAAGCTAATCGTTGAAGCTTACGGACGCATCCCACCGCTGTCACAATGTCAAAGCGCAAGGCATAAGCTGTGATTATTCATTTCGCGGGACGAATTTGTTTTTTTTACTTTGTTTTTTTCCCCTCTCTTTTTGACACAATTTATTACTACCCTGCGATAAATTCGTCCTGATTTTATCGTCCCTTGCCACGATGAGTTATCGCGCGATCTTTAGAGGTCCTTTCGTTAAGTTGAAGAGAAAATGGAAAGAGACGTTTCTCCTTTTTTCTTTTGCTTTGGAATATTTCGCGAGTGTCCTGGGGGACGCAAATAATAATAAAACGAGCCATCTTAAATCGCGAGGAACTCGAGAGTTGGGTTAATTATGTTCCCTGAAATTCGCCGGGAGCAATGTGGAATATAAGTGTCCGACGCACACGCAAGTACAGAGAGATAGGCTTACACGAGCGGTGACTCGGTGGTTGTGATTTTTGAAAATTATTTAGTCACTCCGACGCACCACCTACCCACCCGACCTCGGTGTTGAAAACTTTTTGATGAGCCAAAGTTGAGCGGTGGCTGGATGAGAAGGGAGGGGAGGAAAATGGAGAAGCGGGGAAAGTGCGATCGCTTACTCGAGGAGCGACGACGGTCTGCCTGCCGAAAGTTTGTTTTACGAGCCGATTGAAGACGGTAGACGAAGGGTGGGATCACAGCATTGTGTTACTGGGATGTGTTTCTAAGCCGAGGGAACTGCATTGTTTCCTCTTAATGTTTTAATTAATCTCGCAAGCCTTGGTTTATGGTACCACCTTGCGGTGGATACCTACCATCGAGTTTACGCCGTACGAGAGAAAACTCAAGATTATAATAAAACGAGATAACACTCGGAGGTGCAAAAAGCAAAGAGCAAAGAGCAGGGATGGAAGACGAGAGAAAAACTACTCGACGCGATGCGACAACAGCTGGTGAACAACCCGGTTTTAACACGAACTAGATTGGTACGCACGCCTTGGTAAAACTTTCCGCAAAGTTTCCGCAAGCTCGATTTTCTCGTTGCGTTGTTGCAGCGGTGTTGCAGTGTCTACTTTGCAGTAAATTCAAACTAGTCTTACGGCGGTGATATCTTTCGCAGACAGTCAGGCTGATGCCGGGCTCGAGGGATTTTTATGAAAATTTTTGCTGACCGAACGAAGAGGCAGCCAGTTTGTAACTCGGCAAAGCCTGGATGCAAAAAGCATGAAATGACGGATGAGAAAGTCTGGGAAGATGAGAAAATGCGAGTGGTCGTTGGGTTGTGTCCGTTCGAGTTAAACCGGATGAAACAGAGTCGGACCAGCGTCTTGGAGCCAGTGACCGGCTAATATTCTTCCGTGCCACTTCACATTTTCATTAGCTTTTCCCTAGAGAGGGAGAGAGAGAAGTGCGGAAGCCAAGAAGCTGCAGCGAGTCGCTTCGATCTCTCGGAATGCCATCCAAGTGTCCTGTTTCTCAGTTCACTAAGGATTGATTTTTAAGCACGATGCAATCATGGTCACGTGATAACGAGAATCGTAGTTAAATATAAATACCGTCATGCTGGTGGCCAACAGATCTTGTTTCCTTGCACCCATGGGTACAACCAACGGGCGGACCAGGTCGCCAATTGTTATGTAAAAACTACGAATGGCCGATCACGGAGTTGAACACTTTTGAAGGTGTATAAAACCCGCCGTATATATACTTTGTTCTCTAATTGCGACCGGGTTGAACGGCAATCTCCTAAGTGCATAGTCGGCCAGAGTTAAACGACGTGACGTTTTATCCTTTACGATGTACCAGCTGAGCATGTCGGCTGGGTTGGAGGAAATTCAACCCTGTATCTCTAAGCGCTTTTTACCGCATGCGATAAATTGAAACAGATGAGGAGTCGGGGGACATCGGACAAACTGAAAGGAGACGAAGAATAATAGAAAATGCATCGTCAAGTTCAGAGTTTACACAGTTATCGTTAACCAACAGTCGACGGTGATGAAAAAAATTACACACAAGTCTAAGAAATGCTTTTAGGGGTTATATAATCTAGTCGGGAGGCCGAAAATGACGAGACATTTCAATTTGTTGACATAAAAATTGTTTTTTGCTGTCAAAATAATGATATTTAAAACTGCTACGACCGATATCCGGAAGCAGCTTATCAAAAAAAAAAAAAAAAAATGGATTTTTGACAAATCTCGACCCAGTATATAACCCTTTCATAGTTATTATATTTTGGATTACTCTGGCAGTTTTAACGTTGAGTCGAAATGGACTTTTAGCCGAGGGTCAATGCACAGTTTCGGTTTAATCAGGTGTTTCTCCACCAGCCGAGAGGCAACTGCACATCGCTTGGTAAATGGAACGAATTAGCTCGGCTCTTCAAGTTTTGGCCAGCGGTATTCTGGCACTTGGTTGTTTAGGGTCGACAGTCGAGTGCCTCGCTCCTCTTATACTCGGTTAGGAGGACCGTTGTTGTTTCAACAACAAGTGGCGGGGCTCGCATTCTGCGTCAATTATTTCACCCTTCTCGCATATCGATAAATCAGTCCCAATTCCCCCGTCATTTCTACTCGTCTCTTTGCAATACGCATCGTGTTTACGGCCGAGGTCAGCTTTTGTTGAAACAATTATCGAGCGTTGCTCGAGCGAAGCGAAGCAAAGCAAAGATGGTAATTGGTGAATTTTTCATCCTCCTTTCCTTCCTTCCTTCGCGACGACTTTACCGTTTCGTTTTTACCGGCTCATTTTTCCCCGTCTCGACCTCCGAGTATTGTTGGGGGAAAAAAAGCGAGCAACCCTAGGGAGCCGGTGGTAAACGGTCGGAAGTGTGTGGCATGTTTTCTCGACTTTACTAAGCCCATTAAGAATGGGGGTGGAATAAGGGGGGGTGGAGGAGGTCGGCGAGGAGGGAAAAACAGGGATTCAAATGAGCGCCATTAGGCTCGCCCGCGTTTATATGATAAAGAGGGCCGCTTAAATATTATTTATATCCCGCCACACGGCTGCGCAATAAATAGTGAGTGTATGCTAATTTTTATGCAGACGCGTTGCGAATACAGGTTTACTCCGATTCGCGGAAAGGAGTGAAATTAAGAAAACATGCAACGAAAAGGTTGGAGAATCGTGAGAGGGGAATTGATCGTTCAACGAATAATAACGACAACAACAACGATAATGATAATGATAATGATAACGTGTATTTCCAAATATCATTAATCGTTATTAATCGATCGAAAAATCATCGTTTCGCTACTGTAGGATCGTCTCAAATTGAGTAATTAATTTTTAAAAAGGAAAATGTATCCAGATATCGGAAATTGAACTCCGTCAAAGTCGTTTCTCAATTCCGAAAACAATGATTCTAGTTTCAACATTTCGTTAAATTAACGTAACTAACCTCAATCTGGTAAAATAAGACTCGTGCACAAAAAGATGTAAAATGATATCAAACTTTTTATAACAAAAGTTCGTCGTCAAACTAATGCGTGTATTGTTTTTTTTTTTTTGGTTCAACAAAATGCGAATACTGGTCTGCATCACTGTACTTACACATGTATAATATTTTCAGTTCATTGGGTAGGTTTGTTGAGATACCAGATTGGTAAAAAATTGGAATTTTTACTAACGATATCTAATTTTTGACAATTAATTAGCTTCTCGTCCTTCCGGTTCGACCAGCCTCGACTAGACACACCTGTTGGCTTTTAGGACAGGTTGATGTAGGTGTACTCCGGGCGTTCACTTACACGGCTCACACCCTCGTTATGGTCAAGATGGATTCTCATCCGGCTTAACATAACGTCACTACTACTCATGCCGCAAGGGTAGCCGTTATTAATTGTCGCGGTAATTAATTGCCGGCTTTGATACGGGCAGCCTTACCGGAATCGATCCGTTAACTCGACTGTCCGGTGAAATACTTTCTACCAAGCTTATTCGGTGAATCATTCAATCTCCGTTTCTTCGTTAGAAATCCAGGGCTTGGCTATCACTTTCGCTCGAAATCACGAATGCGTTCATTTTACACAAGCTTCGTGTTTATTTTCAATTTGTTAGAACCTTCGCTCGACGTCGCGGTAAATGTTTAGGTAACTACTTCAAATCGTGAAAACTTACTTCGAGTGTCATGCGTTCAATCGAATTCGAACAAATTCGCTTGAAGTACGAGGAAATATTTAAACGTAAAAATTTTTTGAATTTTAAAAATCGTGATTTCCAATCGAATCCACTACTCGTCCAACATCGCCAAAAGCGATGAAAAGTTTAAAAAGAAACAAAAAAAAGTATTACTTCGATATCCTGATTTCGTTACCGTCCCCCCGAATCCTCTTACTTGAGTTCTTCTTTCTACCAAACCAAACCAAATCAAACCCGACTTCTTCGCGTCATCTAAACCTGACGCAGCTAGCCGATGCGAAATGGAGGTGGGATGAAGGGGCGAGGAGGGGTTTTGGTACCTTTAGACGGTCCGTTGGATCCTTATATATATACATACATACATATACATACATACATATACATATATATATACATATATAGGATCGCGATTTAGAATCGCCGTCACCTCGCCCCCGATTCACCCCCGCATGCAGGCACACAGCCTTCGGAAAATCCGCGAATCGAACCCCGCTCGTTCTTTTGAATTGCCTATCCGGAATTTGCGAAGAAATTGGACTTCCGAATCGGGTCTGCGCGCAGCCTTTCCGTACCGATTTTTCCCCGAGTCCTTTTAGCCCTTTAGTCCTTTAGCCCTCTCCCATCCCTCGACGTAACCGTCATATACCCCTTCGACACGGGCGCCAACCTACGTCTCCATTATTTTCCTCATATTTCGAGGCCTCCGAAGTTATTGCATAACTTTTTTTTTTTTTTCCAACACCGGACCCTTTCGAATAACGCTTATATACCTATATTATATATATATGTGTATATATATATATATATATAGAGAGAGAGAGAGAGAGAGAGAGAGACGGGGTGACTGCTACACTGGCAAAAAAATTCAAACCCTTTCTCATTTTTTCCGAAGGTCGGATTTCGCGCGTCGTACGGGAAGTTTTTCATGTCCAAGATTTTTCAATAAGAAACAAAAAAAAAAAAAATATTCACCCTTGTACACTGCCGAGCAGCAAGTTTTTCGTTTTTTGATCCTTTTCAGCCACAGAAGCCACTATAAAAAAAAGTGGCACCCTTTTGTCTCTTGTTTTTGTTTATTTATTTTTTTTTTTCCTTCCTCTTATCGCATGAAAAATCCTGCATTTTATTTCGACTTCTGTGCCGAAAAAAAAAAAAATAAAAAAACTCAAAAAAACTGTGATTGCGTGGCTGAAAGAGTTAATCTAGTAGGTATGCGATCTTTCTGTACGCTTTATGTATTTCAAAAGTATCTGTGTCATAAAACAAGGAGCGGGCGAAATTTGAAGTAAAAAAAATTCTTCGGCCGAATACTCGACATTTTTTTTTTTGTTTCCATTATCGTCGCACCAGTTGAATCGTATATAACGATGAGGCGAAACTTCCTTTGCCGAATGGAATTAAAGTGAAAATAAAAAACAAACAAATTCAACAAATAAACAAAATGGCAACGGAGAACAAACAGGCAGAGAACGGAGAAAAAAACAGGCAGAAACCTGTCACCTACTGGACTTGAATAATTAAATTTTATCATCCAACGACTACCAGCATGGAAAAAGAAAGAGAGAGAAAGAGAGAGAGAGACAAAGTGAGAAAGGAGGAGAAAAGCCACGACGTGTGCGAGTGACGAATACAAATCGGATTTAATTAGCTTAAAATGCCCGGCCTTTTGGAATTCTTTATTTAACTTTCGTTCTTTTTTTCTCCTTTTGTTTTTTTTTTTTGTTTTTACACTTTGCTTCGCTGCCCTCTTTTTTTCTTTTTTTTCTTCTTTCTCGTTGTTTAATTTTTTTCGGACGGAGGGGGTGGTTTTGTTTTCTTTTTTTTTTGTTTTCACTTTCTTCATCATTATTATTACAATTAATCGTCTCTCACGTTTCTGCCGTGCAGAAATTTCGAGAAAGGAATTAAAAATTCATCTCCGCACGATCGTATATATTCGGAATATCGTTGCACACGCGTAGACTTGCAATATATCTGCGTACGATTGCGGAAATATTTTTCATCCCCCTGGTTTTTTTTTTTTTTTCCATTTTTATTTTTCCTCTTCGTTCTTCATCTCTTCTTGGAATTTTTCCCCCTTTTTCCCTACCCGTTTTTATTCTTTCATCCAATCTTTCAACGTTTGAAATATGAAACATCATACGTATACGTATTCATCTATCTATTATATTTATACGCGAGCATTGCCAGCGTGGCGGGTTTGTAATATTTATACGTCGATATTTTATTTTTTTCACTTCTTTTCTTTTTTTATTTTTTTTAATTTTATTTTGTATATTTTACTCGAAACGTATCGGTGATTTTTTCGTTCTATTTATTCATTTTTTCAGCTCCTTCCGTTCTCCTTTTCGAAATATTTCATACGCGTGCGTATATTTACAGCTGCAGTTATTCACGATTCTCGATAATTTTCCACCTAAGCGTGTAAGCGTGTAAAAGCAGCAGCAGCAGCAGCAGCGGTAGCGGAATATTTTCACCGACTGCAGGCATTCGAAATTTGTTATTCAACGATCCTTTTAAATATTTTTGCATATATTATTTTTCACCCTGCTTCATTCAACGCTACAAATCAATTATACCCTTTTGCCACGCGCGGCCGGCTACAAGTTTAAAAACAAAAGTGGAAAAAACAAAAAGAAAAAACAAATCTCATTTCCCTCACGCGTTTTAAAGACGATATTAACGATGTAAAATAACTATACATTAAGTGTAATTAAAAATTGTTTTTATATTTAATATTAGGTGATGGTCTTTTTTCTTATTTTCAAAAAACCAGAACTTGGGCGTAATTGATTAAAAAAAAAACCAGCAGGAGAAACAGTTTACGCATATTTTTTAAAATAAATGTATAAACTGGAAAAAGTGTAAAAGTGATAAGGAGGAAAAATTATATTCTAGTCGATAAAAAATTGAAAATTGATTTATTTCCGTTAGAACCGGAAGCTTAAATTAAACGGGAAATGGAAATTTTTCATGCCGTTGATGCGATTGTAAAATCCTGTGAGTTTCAAAAAAATTTCCATTCTCTCGATTCTTCCTTCGTTTCTTCCATCCTTAGCCATATTGTGGGTAAGCACGAGAGTGTGAGAAAAGTTCGGAAAACAATCGAGATAATTAAATAAAAAGCTTCGCAATGATGAAGCACGAACGGCGAGGAGAATAAAAGAGAAAAACTTGGGTTTCATTGTCGAGCATCCGCGTCTCGTGTCGAACAGTCCGAAGCTTTTTGCTTTCTTGTAGATTAAACGAGTCGAAAAGAGAAGCTTTCTCGACTCATTTTTTACCATCAATTTCGAGGAGAGTAAAATTTTTCTCCACTTTCTCGTTTACCTAATTGACGATCAATTTCGACGATAACGATTGTTTTATAAACATTTTGACACTTTGAAAGGAGAGAAGAACGATGTAACTTTTAATAAAAAAATATCGAAAATTGAAGGGGAAACGAAAAGAATTGTGAGAGTAGAAAAAGTAATGGAATCAAATTCTTTTCTTTTTTTTTTATTTATTATTATTTACTTCAACACTATCGTCTTAACGGTAAGAATAATGACGACGACGATGATGAGAATGACGATTGTTTCATGACATTTCGCAAAATATTAATTTTTGTTCTCAAAATCAGGATAAGTTTCTTACCTACAAGTACGTCAATAAACTCACGCATCCTTTTTTTCTGTATTTCAGCACCCCTGGTCGACGTTACGAGCGTCGAGGGTCAGAACGTCGAATTATCATGCGACATATCACCGCCGATACACGACAAACTCCACATGGTGCTTTGGTACAAAAACGACGACGGAGTTCCGATATACACGTGAGTTGACAATATTTACTCTCCCATTTTACGGGATTTTATATACACCGGATGAATTTCGATATGCAAATCCGTCACTTTGTCGTTTTTCAACACTGAAATTCTTGGACTTTGGCCATTTTTCTGCATTGTATGTGAAATTTTCATTTCTTCCACGTAACGCGAATAAAAAAAATAAACAAACAAATAACAGTTTGATAAGTCTGGAAGTTTTTTGGTCATGGTGAAAAAACTGTCTTTTATTTTATACGATAAAATTTTATACCACGAGGAAAAAACAGAGAATGATGAATAAAAAAAGAAAAGGACGAAATAAAATTTTTACCGACTCGAAAGAACGAAAGTAACTTAAAAAAAAGCGAGTCGCTTGAAACTTGTTACTCGGGAATTTATTAGGTAGCTGAAAACGAATCCAAAGTCAGAATTTCAAAATTCAAAATAGCTAATCCAATATGGCGGAGTGAAAATATAAAAATTGATCCTATTCGCTTTCATTGGATTCATTAGATTCGTCATTTCGAATGTTAAAAATTTATCAGATGTGATCCGAATTTTTAAACGAGCATCGTGAAAAATGTATGCGCCTCAAATAGTTTTAAGCCAATTCGAAGCATACGTTCGTAATTGAACCCCGAAACTCTTTGCCGACGAGGACAATCCCGGAATATCATATCAACGCGGTTTCAAACTTGTAATTTATACGACGGAACGGAAGGAGGGGAGGACTCCCTTTCAATCATTGCTAATTATCACAGTTTCTCTCTCTCTCTCTTTCTCTCTATCCAGCAAAAAAACTTTGCAGGGAATAACGAATTACACTTTTATATATTATTGTAATATTTATCGGTAGATATATTCTTAGCCTATTTCTTAGTCCGGATTATAACTATGAAAAGATCAATCCGTCGATTAGTTTTATTTTATCGCAGATGTTTTGTTTTTTCCATTTCTTCGTCACTTTGATTTTATTTTATTCTTATCCGTTCCTGGTTTTATCATCGCGTTATCATTTCCGTCGACATTTTAACCCGCGCCACGTCGCAAGAATATCAGGTTGAAAATTCCTTTCGAATATATTACTACGAACCCTTTACGGTCAGGTGGAAATCAGGGCATGACCGCGTTATATGGGGATACATATGCCTACCTACGCGGTTGCCAAGGTACGTTAAGTCGGTTTAACGCGTCAACGATCGTACGTTTTTATTTTTTTTGTTTGTGTCAAAGGAAAAGGTCAATCGACCACGATTTAATGAAATATAAATATCAATTACTCGACCTCTTTAATTATATATCGTAAACAAGATTGAGAGATTATTATACGAAATGCGGATAATGGCGGACAAAAATTACAGGATACAGATTCCAAATAAGACGAACCTCTTTTTAAGGTTGCAATTTTTGATGCCTTTTATTTTATTCATATTTTTTGCCATGCGATTTACAGTTGTATAATTTTTTTCTAAATCCTGACCACTCGTAAGTATTTGAAATTTGAAAGATTTATCGCATATTTTCCAAAGTTATACACTTAATGGAATAATAATAGGCTGCGAGGCAGATTGTAAACTAATAAATTATACCGCAATTAAGGTTAGGTAATTATTACCAAATGGGGTGAAAATAAGCTCGGATATTATAGATTAATGTGGATTAACATGAGCGTCTTTTAGTTTTTTCTTCTCGTTTATTTCTCTCTACTTCTCTCTTTCTCTCTGGAAAAACGAAATAAGGATTAGAATAAAGAGGCGAGTAATAAGGAGAAAAAAAGAAGAGCGAAGCAAACAGTGAAACCTCATGAAACTCGACGAATGCCCTCCTTTGAAATATTCACAATGCCGTTTGTCGGTAAATTTTCTCCAATAACCGGCAGCATCCCCTTCCCGAAATCCTTCCTCGACGACGTTTCTGTACAAACGTTTCCTGAATATTAAAATCACGACGTTGCCGTGCCGCCCGTTTTAGGAAAAACGTTCCTTATATTCTTCGACTATACACAAGTAACGGAAAAAAATAACGAGCGTGACGACGGAAAAGAAATGTAAAAAAGGAAACCGTAAAAGAAAAATGTGGAAAAAAAAGAAGGAGAAACCTTAGATATTTGCGTAAGACGTGTACCATATTTATGCGTGAGAATTGAAGATATTGTTTTGTTGCATTCATTGTCAGTAAACATGAAACGATGACTGGAAAAACAGTTTTTTCGCGACGCTTTTCGTTCCGGTGAAAAGGGAAGAGTCCGTCGGTCCGATCGACTAACTTCCTCGATGATCTCGAAGACGGTCGGGCAAAAAATCTGTAACTGGTAGGATTGGACGATCGAATGAAAAAGATTTGAAAGAAAAATTAGATAAAAGAAAATTCTGAGAAATAAAAATTTAGACATCTTTTTAAAAGTGAATATATAAACTGGGATAACCATAATCGTTTGTTTAGAAAAAGTACAAGTTTGTCGGTAAAACATTAAAAATCGATTTATTTCCGGTTGAACCGGAAATTCAAATTATCTGATTGGAAAACCCTGCAAGTTTTGAATTATCTCATTCAGCCGTTTCTGATATTATTGCGAAATTTTTTTTAAAACCTGTTCTACTGATTCCGGGCGTTCGAAATTCGTGGTAATTAGAGAAAAAGGTTTTTCACCGAAACCAATATCTTTCTCACATCATCAAACACGATGAACGGTAAAAAGAAAGTTTGTATAAGTTTTCGGAACAAAGTGGAGAATTTCTTTTTTTTCGTATTCCACATTTTTCGATCCCCCGTTTCCGCATATCAGCTGTTACGTCGGGTTGGATTATATTTCTCCGAAACGGGGAAGGTTGAATTACGCACGTATACGTGAGGTATACATATTAACATATATGTATATAATTAGAGAGCCGCGTGCGGCGATATTAACGCCCGATAATGACCGGCGAGGATAATATCACTCGTCATAACGCGGAAACGTGATAATTTGTAATATTCGCACACATTCGTAATCGACGTGCGTGTTCGTAATAAAGTTGGAACGAATGTCTGTATCGCGGTTGCGAGGGTTTCGCGGGGTTTGGTTGGGGTTAGGACTTAATTCCCCGCGCCTCGGGGGCGCTAAATTGCTGGGCATAAACGCGTCGCTCGAATAATACAAACCGCTTCTGACGGACGAACCAAGACTCGCGGAATTACCGGTGAAATTCTCTCACGTATTTCCTTTATCATCTTCTCTCTCCATACGGACGAGCTGCGAGTCGGATCGAAAAAGTCATAAAAACTATTGTAAGGGTTGAAAAGTACCCCTGAATCGGACAATCTGCTGCAAGGTTCGCATCTATGGGTTAAAACGTCGAGGATAAATTTTAAAACGCCTACAATCGATTCCAAGTCCAAACACTTTGTTGCGTTTGTTTTTTTATTTTTTATTTTTTCGTTCTTGGCCCGGGCTGATTCTGGTAAACTCGTTTTATTCGCCGAACAATTTTCTGCAGTAATAAATTTACGTCATTAAACGCGGAATTTCAATTTCAAATTGTAGCGAAATGGTTATAAAATCAAAAAAAAAAAAAAAAAATGTCCGAATCGAAACAACTACGATAGACGGTGATGGGTTTTTGAAAATCGTCAAGTCCAAGAAAGGCAAAATTCAAAAATAACTAATAACATTTTTGTCCTGCAAGGGAGAGAACGAATCGATTCTTCGCAAGTCTTAAAAAAACAATCAAAAAAAAAAAAAAAGAAAAAACCACAAGCTTCCCCCTCCAAATAAAATAAAACAAATTCGAAAAGAAACAATCATTTTTCTCAATCCTCTCTCTCTCTCTCTGTTGTACATCTTATCTCAATTCTCTGCGAGATAAAACCGCGTTTTCCTCATAGTTTGACACGGCTTTGATTTACGGCGGTGGTTCAGGGAGGCGTAGAAAACGCGGAGGGCCGGGGGTTAAACATCGGCAAATTTTGTACACTCGAACGATTTTACCCGCCTCGACGGCGCTCCGCTCGGCCCGCGGAAGCGAACAACGGCCACGATATTTTTCTCGATCGTAATGCGACGTGAAACCCCCCGCCCCGCCTCCCCCCTTTTAGTTGGTTGGTTCGTTGCCGCTGGGTATATAGGTAATACATTAGATTTTTAACGTCCCCTATAAATTCTGGCATGAAGCTGCGGTTAATTCAAACCATAACTCAACCAATCTACCATCTTTGCCGCGCCTCGCACCCTCCCACTCTTTCTCTCTTTCTCTCTTTCTCTCTTTTTCCCCCCCTTTCTCTGGCTGCACGTTTTTTTCTCTGGCTGGCTGACTGGATGTGTTTTATCTACGCAGCTAAAGACAGATGCGGGCAGATCTACGTGTATTATTCCATCGAGGATTTACTATCCGTACGCTTGTACCCCTTGTTTCTATAGTTTTCATCCACCGCGTTTCAACCGTCGTGCAGCTGGGGTGGAAGAGCGATGAAAAAAAGAAAAAGGAAAAAAAAAAAATTAACAGCGGCAATAAGGTACAACGGTACGGAAATTGGCTAACGTGACGGGGAAAAGAAAAAAAATAACAAAGATTGAATTCGTAGATGCGAAAAATTATTTTTACCTCGTTTTTCTTCTTCTACTCAAAGTGCTGAAAGTTATGTTCCGTATAGTTTATTTTCTTTTCAAATATTTGAATTTTTATTTTTTTTTTTTTTTGTTTCCAAGCTGTACCGAATTTCATGTAATTGAATCAAATTTACTCTTTAAATATGATTTATTTCGAACCTTTCAACAAAATTGACATCTTTTTTGGTACCAAGATTTTCGATTTAATTTTGTTTTTTCTTCTGATATTCATACCGCGGTCAATGAAACTTGAACTCGGAACATCGAGGGATATAGAATTTAAAGGTATACGAAGAGAAATCTGTGAGAGAATAAAACATAAAAATGGAATTTTACAAAAATTTTCATTCGATAACGTACTTTTTTCTGACTACAAAACGTTTCGACGTTTCTGGTGTGTTTTTTTTTTTTTTTCTTTTTTTACCACAAATCTGTACGAGACGTATCGTTCTCCGAACTCTCGCTTGAAAGAAGAGGCGAAAAAAAGGGAGTATCGAAAAGGGAAAAAGAGGAGACACTGAAACGGAAAAACGAGAAGAAAAAAAAGTTATATGAAAAAAAAAAAAAAAACGGGGGGGTGGGAGAGAAAAATTGGATATAAAATTGTCGTTTGAGTAGAAAAAGACAGGGCCGTGCGGAATGAAATATATACTCCATAGCGATCTTCTCTCTCGCGTCGTTTCCACTTCTTCATATTATATTTCACCTTTTTTCCCTTCCTCCCCCCCCCCTCCCCCCTATCGGCTTCTTCACCCTCGTTACAACCCCCCCCCCCCCCCCTCCTCCGGGGGGGGAGGTGAAATGGCCTTAATCTTTGACCCGGCAATCTGGAAATCCTCGACTCTCGGTGGTCTTCGACTACTATCGTCACCGGCATATATATGTATGTACGTACGTATAACCTCTCTGCGGGAGTGAGAAAGCAAGGCTGAGGGAAAAGGGCGCGGGGAGCGTTCACGAGGGCAGGACGACCAGGGCGGGGGGGGGATTTCCTTCCGACGCCCGGCTTAGAAAACGTCGTATTATGGATGATTGATGATCACGCCAACGCACAAGTGCCTCCCTCCCTCCCTCTCCGACTCACGCCATCACAAAATCATCCCCCAACCGACGACTACCCCTACAATTAAAACGTCTCGACACGCGACAACCGACCGAGTGACGCCTCGACGTTCGCTCCTAATTATCTGACAGTCTTACTTATTGTATGACCTCCCCCCCCCCCACACTATCCACCACCACCCACCCTTCAAAAACAGTCCCAGAGCAAGGGACGTAAGTGATAATGAATTATAGCAGTGTAACGTTAAGACGACGAGAAGATAGAAATTGTTTTTGTAATTTGTAATTGAATTTATGCCTCGTATACTCGAAATACAAAACACATTTTTGGGTATCGTGTACAGTTGGAAGAGAAAAAAAAAATAGAAATTAGATTCTCGTTTTGCAATTAGAACGGATGAAATAGTGATTACATTGTATTTCGTGATGACAAGAATTACTTTTTTTACTAATTGCAATTAAGTAGAAAAAAACCTGAATATGTAGAAATTACGTTACATTTCTTGATTAGTACTAAAAAACATTCAAGTAACGTTGCATTTCGTAATTGGGAATAAGGAAATACGAATTACGCTGTATTTTATAATTACCAGAAAATAAAATACAAATCGATTTTTTTTTTAAACGTGTAATTTGTGATGAGAATTTAATCATTTACAGATTGCATTTTTTAATCAAAATCTATCTCACAGTACAAATTGTAATAAGGACGTGCTCCTCCCCACCAAATTCGAACTGGTTTTTTTTTCCTAAGAAATTCGTGTTTTTCATTTCATTTTTTTTTTTTTTTCACATTCCAGTAATATTTTCCTCTTCGCGCGATAAAATCTCTTTTCAAATATTTGCAGAAAGTAGACGCACAAAGAGTTGAAGAAAAAGAATTTGTCGGAATGTAAAAATTCCCTGTTGAAGATATTCTCAACTACGCGAGGTTTTCCTTCTTTTATTTGTTTATTTTTTCTGTACCAATTTCTTTACTCCTTCGGCCATTTCTTGTTTTTTCTTTTTTTTTCTTCTCTTCTCCTCCATCCTATCCTCCTAATATTTTTCATTTCACTCGAGGGTTGCGACATTTGCGTTTAAATTTTTGCGGATCGTAGCGTCGAGCTGAATTCGCAAAAGTGGGCATATTCGTGTATAATTTTTTCGCACGGGTATGTGGGGCGCGAAAAACGTCGCGAAGGTCGGAAGGGAGGTGAAAAAAAAGACGGAGAGACGGAGGAACTGGAAGTGGAAAGGTTATGTGCCGAGCGTTCGGTGAAAAGCGTTTTCTAGCGCTCTCTACTCGCTAGTGGGAAACGTAATAAACGGTTTACGAGCCAGCCTACAAAATGTAACTCTTCTCCTGCTTTCGGGGGACGAGGAGGCGTTCTTACGTTCTACGCAACCCTTGTATTACGATATTTCACCTCTGCCTCACGTATGCCGAATTCCGTGACAATATTATTCACCGGCTACAAACGCGATCGGAACTCGAGATCTTTTTTTCACTTTGCTGTTGTAAATTTAACGGGATTGAAATTAGCAACGCATTTTTTACTTATTCTTACAATGACTTTGAAGGGAGTAAAATTTTTAAATTTGAATGTTTTTTTTTTACAGTTTAGCGAATTTAAACCAATTTTAAAATTGCGGAATAAGTGCCAACTTTAACATGATGTATAAATTTATGATTCATCAGATCGAGGAATGTCAAACTTTGGGAATCATTTTAGAAAGTGTTACATCTTAACGGGCTGCGAAATCATGTAATATTTATTGCGACGTCTTAGAATTGCAAAAATCTCAGTTTCAGTGTTGCGAGATATCAAAATTTGAGACTTTCAAAATCGTTGAATCACGCAGTCTTAAAATCGCAAAAATGCTGAGTCACAGAGTCAAAGAATATCGAAATCTGAAGGTCCGAAGGTTTCACTATCGCGTGATGTCAAAAGTGCAGACTTTCAAAATCGTCAGGTGATGCAAAGTCGCGGAACTTCGAAACAGCGATATTAAAGAATCTGAAATTGTTGGTATTAAAAATGTTTTTTCCTAAACCCTTCGAACCTCGGTGGAAAAACTTGAGCTTAAAATTGGCGGGGAATGCCCCGTAGGCATCGAAAGTCCCGCCTGCAGAGCACGCGAGGCGCGAGAGGAGAGGAGGAGGAGTTTAGCGCAGGATGGGAAATAATGCAATTTCCCTGACATTGCAGAGGCTCGAGAAGTCGAGAGCCCGTGGGATCTGGATCTGGATCGCGAGCTTCAGTTTCGCGAGCTTTTAAGCTACAGGCACCGTAAATTTACAAATCGAATCCCCGACCCGGCAGCGATTCCTGACCTTATATCCGACTCGAAAACCGATCCCCGCCCTTATTCCACGCTATGATTTTAATCTAATCCCTTATTTCACCTCCGGCAATCCGATCCTGTAATATTCTTATCTCCCACACATATCGGATGGACGCGAATTACGTGCGGCGTTACGTGTGCAAAACCCGATTCGATTCTCGATCCGATAGGTCGGGGTGTAACTTTTTTTTTTTTTTTCTCTTCTTCTTCTGTTCTCACGAACGCACGATTCAAACTGAATTCGAAAACTTGCGGAAAGTTGAAGGAGAATTGAAAAAAAAACAGAATAATAATGTTAATAAAAAAAAAATTCACACCCCTAATTAGAATTTTCGACGAGAAATTTCAATCCGTTTTATTTGTTTTCGTAATTTTTCTTTCTCTCTCTCTCTCTCTCTTGCTTTTTCCCCTCGTCGAGTATACGTTTATTACACACGGTATATACGTATATTTATATACATATATGTATTATATTATACCATATGTATGCAAAACCGCCGAGGGCAATAGATTACATCGCGCAGATAAATTTGTTTAATATTACGGCTAACCGCAAGGTGGTTTTCACCCTCCTACCTCCTAGGATATACCTATACACATACCGTGCGCGTGATAGGTGTATTTATACAGCTAGACCAGACACTTGTCGGTGCTGCGCTTGAAACGCGAAGGCGTGTGCTTTTTAACCCGAGTGTTGTACGCGTGAGAGATAAGAAAATGAAGGATCCTTATTTAAACGTCAGATTATACACAAGGATACAAATTATAAAATGTACAAGGCGTAGATTTATCTTGATGGAAATTCAATCGGGGATATTCGTTGAGATGATGGAAATTTGTAAACCCAGAATCTGTGCGAATCGTGATCGATGACAGAATTACGGGAAAGGAAAGTGTGAGGGTTGAAAAAAAAAAAATTGACGATTCAATTGCGTATTGAACACGATTTTGCTTCTCAAAAATTTAGCTTCCGTCTATCTTGATGTAGGAATCCGTACGTTCATTGTCATTATTATGATTGTACAGAAATTTTACATTATTTTAAACAGAAAATAATACATTCAATTTATATATCGTACAAATATCGTAGGACCAGATTTTGATAAAATTTTTCGTCTAAACTTTTCATCAAATGCTTTCCTATTAACGTTTTTGTTTTTTTTTTTTTTTTCGTTAGAACTTGGGAATAGAAAGAAAATAAATCCTTGACCTTAATCGGAAATGACTACGGAACGAGGATTAGCTGCGAGTGTTATTTATTATCTTGTTGCATATCCGTTAGATCGAATTTAAAAATCGATGCAAGTCTCCGATGCAGTCTGCATTCGGAATATCGGTTTTCATTCCCTTCGATTTGTCGTCGGACGCATTCACGCGTCGAGAGGTTTCTGACACGCGTTGTATCGCATGTCAGAATCACCTTTTCCGTATCCTTTACGCCATTCTCGATGCGTGATAATTAATTATTGAGCATATCAACGCGGTTCTCGTTTCGCGGCGTTGATGATTCGACTCGTTTATCATCGCTATTTGTAGTCCGGAGACGATTAATAATGAGCAGCGGGAGAAACGGAAGAGAAAAAAAAAGGTAATTAAAACTTCACGACGTCAAGATTTCGCGAAGTGAATCAATCACCGAAATCTTACACGGAATTATCGCAATTGCTCGAAATACGCGTCAGATTCGAATAGCTAATTTAATTACATCGTTCGAAAATTAATATACCTCCTTTGGTTGGAAAAAAAGTTTCATCCCCACAAATCGGAATCAAAACGTATCGAAATCGTTTGAAATAAACTTTAAGATCTCGCGAAATGTGATTTTCATAATTTGCAGAGTAATTAATAAAAAAAAAAAAAAAATTAAAAGTACGAAAGCAATCTCGCAATGAGAATCTTCTTGCATGTATTTAAGTCGCGAATTTTCTTCGCATCTTTGCCAAGCAGGACCATTTCCATCGAAAACACAAGTCTCGAAGGGAATTCTTGGAATCATTCTACCGGATGGGTGGCAAAGATTGAGCTCGAGCTTGAGCTTTCGCGTATTCACCCACCATCCCGGAACCTTTGATCTGGCGCACGTTGCCTTGCCTCCGGCAAATTCCAACGACGTCAAATAGTGATACGTACACGTCGCGTCGGGATAATCCGACTGCTCTCAGCGGCGAAATGAGGGGGCGGGGAAAAAAAAAAAAAAAAAAACCACCGTTTTACGGACGTTTGTAATTCGGACCAGCCAACCTCAGCACCGTAAAGAGATAAAAAGCGGAGAAGCGAAGAGGGTGGGAAGAGTCGGCGAACGTTCTTTTGTTCCTTTGGCTTTCGCTGGTAATTAAACCTGGCGGATAATCGTGCCGGTCGTGAAAAGCTCTTCCGTAATATTTCTTACCTCATTTCGATTATACGAGTAACAAATTTTGCCAAAGAAAAATTCACACGTCGTTCAAATTTATTCCCATACCCCGATTTTAAAGAAAAACATCGGTAATCGGGATCTGTTGGGGATTCCCGACTGGGGCCCAGTCGGGTTTCCCCGTCAGGGCCTAGTCGCGGGGCCTGATCGGAAAAGCGTTGATTTTTCTTGATCCGAAAGTCACGAGGTACTGACAAAGTCTGGTGAAATTTTTTCCGAAATCAATACACACCGTTCCCTGCTGCTTTTACAACTTCTACTTAGCGTCGCCTCGCCTCGTTTCGCCTGCATTCAGGCCGCCCGGCTTTCACCCCTTATTTATTTGACTCTGTGCGCCGTTCAACAATTCCTGCTCTCCGAAACTTTCAGACGAGAATCTCTGCCCCACGGGTGCCTCTGACCCACTCGGAAGCTCGCTCTCTCTCTCTCTCTCACTCCACTTCAACCCACCCGCAGCCTCCGTATTGTAATATTTAAGAGAGGCGCAAGCCTCTCTTTATTTCGGACCGACTCTCGAGTGAGTAAAGCCGTAGAGAAAGGAACCGGGGTGTAATCAACCCCCAAAATGCGTTGCGGAGACGCGGAGACGCGGAGTCTCTGGAAAAAGTTCTCCGATGCTTTGGTCACGAATTCCTCGTATACGCGTTGTGATTTTTTTTTTTTTTTTCCTTTTTATCTTCCACAGAATCGATCTGTGTTACTCCCGTCCTTTTTACGGGGTTCGAATTCTTGGGGTTCAAGTCAATATTTGACCATACCTTGCATGAATTTATGATAACTTCGCTCCGATATTTCCCAGGCGATTCTCCAGCTTGGTGAAACGGATTTCAAAAACGCTCCTATTC
This sequence comes from Neodiprion virginianus, assembly GCF_021901495.1. Classification (NCBI taxonomy): domain Eukaryota; kingdom Metazoa; phylum Arthropoda; class Insecta; order Hymenoptera; family Diprionidae; genus Neodiprion; species Neodiprion virginianus. The sequence continues at coordinate 1,734,526 of NC_060883.1, forward strand.
TTGCCGGTTGACAAAAAATTTTTCGACAGACAAAATTCGAGCAAGTACTAAAATCTTTTAAGCTTTTTTCCTACGGTGTTTAAACGATTTCCAGGATCACCCTCCGCCTCGACTCGACCGCGGCTCATACGAAATTTAGCACGAGATTCGCGTTTCGACGGATCTAGTTTTTCACCACCTCCGGAACACAGACCATTTATGCGCGACGAAGAACCGAGGCAGCGAATCAGTCGGCGGAAGGCCGCCACCAGAGTGAAAATCGTTATTTTTATTCTCCACCGCACCCGCTTTCCCCAGGATGACGACGACGAGAATGCGGATGGCAACGAATCGCAACGCAAAGCGCGTGTTATCAACCCCGGTTCCCCGACTTGAAGGGTAAAGACACCGTTTTTTGTTTAAAAAAATTTAGCACAACTTCGCAGTGCTTCTCGTGTTCAGACGATCATAATTGTTGCAAATTTTCTTTAGTTTTATTTTGAATTCCTTTACATCCGAACAGATTTTTTGACGCATAAAAAAAAAAAAAAAAAAACAATTTTTAATTTCAACAATTTTCATGTCGACTCCGAATAATTGGGTAAAAAATTTTAAAAACAATCCGTTCGATGTACAGGAATTGAAAAAAGAAAAAATCAACTAAATTTAGAATAATTACGACGATTTGGCGGGAATAAATCTGAACCGCGATTCACTTCGGTCCACCCGCCCACAAGGTATGAAATTTTCCCTTTTCGAAAATCCCCCTTTGACCCTCTCGCGCTTCACGAAATTAGGATCAAAGGGAGTGCAGGTCGTTCCTACGTGGGTACGTTAATGCCCGTGGGTCTGCTGGCTAGCTGCCTGCGCTTTCGGCTCCTTCGGTGCTCACTTTACCGTGTGTAACTCGAAAACGTGGCGGCCTATTGTATAAAGGCCCGGAGTAGGTATACCGGCCAGTGACGCAAATCTCAAGTTTCCCCGGCAATGCAGCAATGCAATGAAATTTCCGTAACTTCCTACCCTCGGGGCCGAGGCTCGCTGAGGGTTGGAAATTTCAAACCCTCGTTTGAAGCCGTGCAAGTCGCCGAAATTTGTTGTTCGTAGAACAAAAAGATGGAAAAATTATTTGCTCGCTTGTTTTTTTTTTTTTTTTCTACTTTGTGTGTGGCCTGTTTCTCGGATCTTTTATTTTACCTTTTTTTTTAACCCGTTCCTTTTTCACTCGCATCGCAATTTTTCCATTTTCCAATCCAGAAACCCCGGCACTCGCACCCGATTCCCGTACCGTCAATCATTATTCAAGCGCCGAGCCTGGCGCGTGAGTGATCCTCTCGATTGAATGGAAATTTCACGCTATTTCTCACTGGCATTCCGATATATTTCACACATGTATTATACGGTACATGCAGCCGATGCTCACCGATCGTATATATTCTCCCCTCCCTTCCTCTGCCATTTTTCTCATTGTTTTCAAAGCTTCGCCGGAGAATATTGTAGGTGGCCGAATTGATTGGTGAAAATAATCGTGATATACCGATATTTTTATAGCAGGAATTTCTAAACTTCCATACAAACCAAATAAGTAGATGGAAGTCTATGTGATAAAAAGAATCGTATGAAAGAAAAATTTATTCGTTACTGAAAAATCAACGTCATGAAATTGGGACAGGATTGAAATTTCGAATTTCGAATTGCGAATTGCGTATGTTTTTGTGGCGAGACTTGAAGTAAAGAAATCAAACTGTATCGAAACATCGAAATTTCGAATGATGGAAGATTTTCAGTTTTTGTTTTCTTTTTCGGAATTTTTTTCCATCGTAACTTGAATTTTCGTAATACTGCATTTCGGAATTTTGAACCGTGAGCTTTCCGACCACTCGAAACTTTGTCGTTTCGTAAAAGTTTGAATTTCTTGGCCTCAATTTTCGCCACCAAATAACTTGGAATCAGGATTTTTCGGAACTTTTTAAATTCGGAACCGTAACCGCGACCCACAAAATTCGTAGACTTGTTTTTAGAATTCTTTGCGATGAACAAAAAAAAAACAGACGTCAGATTCGATTTTCACTTCCATTTGCATTGCACGTTTATTCATAAATCATACCTACATGCAGATGTATTCAATTATATAATAATAAATTACGGCTGTCCTTGGCAGAGCCGCGTCCCGTCGTCCTGTTTCGTCCTTTTTCGTCCCCCCTTACACAACCGTCGTGGATAAAAGCGAATTATGGTAATTGCTAATTAATAGAATTCTACAGAGCTGGTTAATTAATTAGACGTGCTGCATAATTAGTCGATCCTTGCTCGTCCTGTATCGTCCTGTACACACTGACGCCTCCAGGCAAATTAACTGACCGGGAATTACGATTGTCGTTCATTATTTTATAATTTTTTTTCTTCAATTTTTTCCATTCTCATTTGTCCTTTTCTTCGCTATTTTGACTATCCCGTTTCACTTCTTTCTCTTAAGAATTTCATCAATCCTTACTTTTTCCAATTGACCACTTTTTGTCGAAAATTAATTTCTCTTCGGAGTATCAGCCAGAGGTTTGTTTGTACATCTGTTCTTTAATTTTTTTCAATACAGTTTAGGTTACTTTTTTCCCCGTGTTATCGGTTTAGAGTTCAAATTTCGTTTTCAAGACCGTACAAAAATAAAATAAAAAAAGTATCGAATATTCCGTATACGTATAAATCGTAGATGATTAAAAGTTTGAAACTGATGTCGTCTCGGCAAAAACGGTGTAAACTAGATATATGTAAAAGTCGTAACTCGTAACCGTGCAAATATCGACTCGGCAGGTAAACGTGATTAATTAAAATAACCCCTTTCAAGACTTTCCTTATCCTCTGCTTCCCGCAGCCCTTCTTCTATCCTGACAATGACGCGTACCTGGCATAGAAAACGGTGAGCGTTAAAGGTATACATCACGATACACGTATACACACGTTGTGTGTACGGATACACGTTAAAGTTTCACCCTGGCGGCAACGTCGCCGCTTCACTTTGCTAATTGGAAAATCACCCCCTCCAAGATCCCGCCAGCTATGTATATAAAAGCAGCCTGCCTTCAATTTTCTCTTCCTGCCGGCCATTGATCTCCATTCTGGCCGCGAGTAATCAGTCAGTAATTTAGTCAATCACCGAGGAATTCTAATCCAGGAAATTGTCGGCCATTCCGTCAACCGAACTCTCCGGGCTGGACTGGAACTGAATTATCGAATTTTGTTAATGATCCGAAAAAATGTTTACTCTGTTTTTTAATAACTTACCGCAATTACATATACATCGTGTCAATTTTGATATTCTGAAACGTATATCAAATGTCAATGTATAAAATGTAAACTTCCGGAATTCCATGATAACTCGACCAACGTCTGACCCTCACGATTTCTGATTTTGTCTAAAGAAATTCCCGATAAATTCTCACAACTTGTATTTTTTTTCTACTCGGAACATTTCTAAACCGGTTCCAACGTGGAGCGTTTTTTATTGGTTTTTTTTTTTTTGGCACATTCAAATATGATCAACAACTTGATAATTGAACCGGTCTAGAAATGTTCCGAGTGAGAAATACAACTTTTTTGAATTTTAGAAAAGATCCTTTACAAAATCACTGTGAATATTTATAAACAATTAGTCAGTTGAATAAGAAAATGTGAATAAATTTAGGATACCGTTTCAGACTTGGCACAATTGCAGAAAAAATGTTGAATAATATAAAAAATAGCGGAGGACTAGAAAAAGTTGTTTTTATGATCAAGTATATAAGATTCAAATATCGTAGAAGAGCCGAAACAGTCGGAAAATGTTCGACCAGCTGCCACTTCTTCTTCATCTTCTTCTTCTTCTTCTTCCTCTTCCTCTTCTTCTTCATCTTATCTGACTCATATGAAGATGCTCCCGAGTATATTAACGACGGGAGAGAATAAATCGGAAGATGTGAAGGAGGAAGAAGAAGTAGAAGAAGAAGAAGAAGAAGAAGAAGAAGAAGAGAAGTTTACCTCAAGCCTGACTCCGCGGGAGAAGGTTTGGATAAGCTTCGCTCCAGCTGACTTACGGTACGCCATATAATATCCCCGGATTTTCATATTTGGTCTGAAGGAGAGACGGCAGTGTGAAAGTTGGGACATAAATTTCGCCAGTTTTCCCACGTGCACATCGGTGCTAAAATAATGTCGAGTTTCAAGCGAGAAAAGTGCAAAGTCTCTTCCTCGTCTCCGTAACACACATATTCGAATTCCGTTTGCTCTTTATGACCGACGATTTTTCATTTTATCGGTATATAGCAGTTTTTCGATCATCGATTATTCGCCTGTGCGATTGAATTGTATAATAAAAAGAAATTCAGAATTATACATTTTTTTCTTTCCTTCGCATCACGTATTTGTCTTTCAAAAATTTTTTTTCTATTACTTTTTTAGATTGAGGTTAATTTTCGGTGTTATTTGAGTTTCCTTAGTTCGTCATTCAGATATAGCTGGATCGGAAATGCTGAAAAAATTGCGTTTGCGTTTTTCGTCACGTACTTTCGTTGAGAAAAAAAATGATAAAGCCAATCCGTGACATCGACGTTGAATCTTGATAGAGATGTCACGGAATGTCCCATATATGCATCAGAATAACGAATAAACATGTACGGGCGTCTCTGGAATAGCGTGGATAAATAATAAAGCCCTCCGGGTGAGGGGTCGAAGCGAAGACAACCGCCCTCCGAATTCCTCGCTTCTATAACAAGGAGCGTGAGAGCCGGCTAGGGTTAAATCCTACGACTGGTAAGCCGCCTCCTCCTCGACTCTCAATGAGCCTAATGAACCTCCGCGAACCCTGCAAGGACCTACGGAGGTCGGTTCAACTCTTTGCGAGTCCGAAGTTCGCGGAGAGTCGGAGACGAGGATGAAATAACCGCGGACACCTCCGGGCTTCGATATTCATTCTCTGTTTCTGCAATGTGAAAAATCGTAGTAAAGAAGAAGAAGAATTTTGAGTCTGTGATATAGACGTCAAATTTTTATTTCTTCCGCGCGACGCTGGTAGAAGAAAAAAACAGTTTTATTGGATACATTTTTCTTTATTTTTTTTTTACAAACCAGAACGATATTTTAGATTTTGAGTAAAAATTACCTATTTTCAAAAATATTTATTGCAAATAACAGCTGAACAAACTTCGGATTCGCATTTAAATCAGTTTCATTCTAAAAATAATAATTAATCACAGGTCAACGGAAAGTCTTTTTTTTTTTTCTTTTGTTTTTTTTCTTCTCGAGTTTATAATTAGATGAATAAATTTTGATTCTACATGTCGAGTGAAAAAGACGAAAGCAAACTTTATGAGCAATAATTTGTTCATTATTCGATGTATGGAGTCAAAATTTATTTATTTAAATGTAAACTAAAAAAAAATAAAAATGTCTTCTACTCTCGTTGACATGTGCAATCATTTTTTTTTTTTTTTTTTACTTCAATTTCTGCACGGTGTTTAAAATATATTATTTTCACTCGGAAATACGCGTTCACTCGAAACCGCTAAAATTTTTCAATTTTTGTTGCTCAGAATCTACCAATAAATTTTAATTTTTTTCCAATTGTTTTTATTCTTTAATTTTTTATCCTGCCAGTTTTTTTTTTTTTTTCTCGTATTATAAATCTCCCGTCGTCGTCGGCAGCGAGCCAGTGAAACAGAGCCGCCGATAGCGTAGCTTGTCGGGCTGATCGCGATTTCACTACTTACGGCTGACCCATTTCGAATTCGTACTACTTGCTGCTGTCGCTGCGTTTTAGGTACACCTTCAAACGCGTAACGTGTTTAGGGACGTAGGAGAGAAACAGCGTGGGAAGAGTAAGTGAGAAATAGAAAAATAAAAATAAAAACACTTCCCGGTGTAGAGTTTAACAAAATTAGATGTAATAAAATGGAATTGAATTATTTTAAGACAAATTTCTGTATTGTCCGTGAGAGCGCGTACAGTGCGATAAAAAAAAAAAAAAAAAAAGAAAAATGAAAAACAGGTCTACTCGGTGCTTTTACCACGCAATGATTAATTATTCGTAAGGCAAGCCGTTGAATTTATTATTATTTTTTCAAATTTAACTACACAGCCTGTGTGTGTGTGGGTGTGTGTCTGTGTTTTTTATTTTCGAAAAATAGAGAAAAAAAGAGAAACGGGAAGAGGGAAAAGAATCGGGGGTTGTAAATGCAATGCAAGTGCTCCGCTGGCGGGGAGCCGGATGCCGGATTATATCCGGACCAATTCCACTGAAATATATAATATCGTACTTTACGGGTGGACGCGCCATTGCGCAGGGACCGTTGTTCTACAACACAGGCTGAAGTTGGATTCACGTGCTTTCGAATGTTTCAACTCTGCCGTATCTCCCTCTTAACCCGTTACTGGATGAATTATGGAGGGGGTGGAATGGACGTTGTTACTTTTATTTTTTTTTCTTCGCTTTCGGTACGTTTCATAAATTTTGTTTTATTTCTTCTGATTTTGTTTGAAAAAGAAAAGAAAAAAAAACCGGGTAGCCACCCATCGAATTTCAACGGCACTTTTTCGTTGATGTAAATTTTTAATAAAATTTTTCATCAAACGTTGAATTGATCGAATTTCAGGGACGTTAATCGGAGAGTCGGAGAGCGCAGATATTGCAGGATGCCTCTTGAAACTCTCTACAAACGTACGGAAAGTAGTGCGTGTGGGGATTTGAAGGTAATTGATAACCGATATCGGTGTAAATAATTGAAATCGCACATCGATGGGGCTCGGATGCGAAAGCGAACGGATATTGTATTAACACCGTCCATCCAATTCCCCGTATTTGCACGGATATGTACGCTCATCCGTTTTATTACACAAGCACACGGATTATCGATGGGAAATAAGAAAAACGACAATAATCGTACCGCGACCATGTTCCATGGTGTGAAATTTCCCCTTACGAGATAAAAAGTAAACCGAGGACAATGTTTAATATCTGCTTGGAATAATATTCGAGTGAAAAAAGAAGCGAATTCTCCTTTGCAATATTTTCATTTCAATTTCCTCGAGACGAAAATTGAATGCGAAAATATGAATGAAAACATTCGTAATAATTCAATCGGTATTTTCTTCAACCCTCTTTTCTCTTTCACAATTCAAACGATTCCTCGTTTATTTCACTTGGCACGATGTATATTATTTACCGACGAATTATTTTTTTCAACCACTTTTAAATCTTCCCCGTGCGTCGAATACCGTTCGAAAATATTCTATTTACTCGTATTCGTTATAAATACGAGATTGTGTTTCAATTTTGGAGGGGGAAAAAGGAGATAGCGAAACAAGAAATACGCGGTTCTGATAAAAAATTTCCTGTATATTTACCGGAACTTGGGATATTGTATATATATGTGTGTATAGAGAAACGCACAGGATGGGGAACACCATGCCTCATTCGGGCAACAATACAACCCGCACCAACTACCGAGTCCATATTACCTTCACTAGATGGAAACCCGCACGCCACTTTGTTCCCTAGTTATTTATTGCTTAAATATATTGGCAGCGTCTTGGGTAAATTTCATTTTTTTTTTTTCCATCTCTCTTCCGTTTCTTTACTTATAACGTTTTTTCTCTTTCATTTTCAATCTTTCTCACTTCTCTAATTTTTCGTTCCTTTGATACCTGTTGAAATCGAAATTGCCACGGTACGACGATTCGTTTATTTCTTTATTTATTTATATTTTTTTTGGAAGAATAGAATATGCAAAAACTAAAAGATATTACGAAAGGTGACGTATTTACATGTGAAAACGTAGATGGAATGTAACAAGTGCAGTCGATAACTTTTACCCTTTCAGTCAAGGAAGTTACCGCAATGTCACTCTTTTTTACTCAATTTTTTCGAACAGGATCGAGGTGATTATTGAAATGAAAAAGCTACTCGCTCATCAAATTTCACGAAATTTTTATCCAACCGATATTAAATACCAGCGGTTTCTCGATCCAAGAGAAAGTGGATTAGAAACGATTTCGTCTCGCTCAAGCGGCGTCAATATTTGAGTTTACTCGGTTTTAATTACCCCGAGATAGAGAGAGAATGTAATTAATTGCCATCCGAAAACCGGGTCTTATTCCACCGAAAAGTGAGCGCGGCCCAACATCAAACCAATTTCTGAAATCATAAATACACCACAGGATGTCTTTGATTATAACTTCCCGCGGGTTTAACTCTCGATCATTGAATTACAGGGCAGAGTGTTTGAAATTCCCTTTCTTCTGAGGTCGTTGGGAGTGAATTTTTAATAGGAACGGGATCATCCGAAAATTTTCTATGTGTATGTACATAAACACAGCTGTAAACATATATATATATATATGTATGTATATACAGCATATTTACCATGTGAAATGGCGGCGAAATTGAGAAAACTTTTTCAATGAGACTTACGTTTGTGTGCGAGGGTGTGTGAAAGGGAAATCGGAAAAAGGGACAGCAACCAGGCCGTTCTTCTTCTTCTTCGTCCCCCTCCTTTTCGCGAGCATCGAAAGAACCTAGGATAGATATACGTGGATGAAAATAGAGAATCTCCCTCTGAAAGAGATCGACTGGCGTGTTTTACGATCGTTTTCTACACTCCGAGGTGCGAATGAGGTTTTGCGAAAAATGCAGGTGCAGCGGGAAATTTAGCGGGACGTAAAAACTAGGGGATGATAAAAAGAGAGGAAAAAAAAAAGAAGGAACCACAAGCAAAGACAGAAATGGTCAATGGTATTAAATCGTTGGAAAAAATTAAGCTTTCGGATTGTTCTGGCGATTTGAGGGCGGAAAACGTGGGGATGAAACTGAACTGAGGGAGGATTCTTTGGTTTTCATGGCTCGTCGGAGTTTGACTGTAATTACCCCGCGGCGTCGCGGTCCTGGGATTTGAAAAATTGCCTAAATGGCGCTGGGCTGTACATAATATGTACATATATAAAAGACCATGTATACGTTGTACACGAGGAAAGCTGGTGGGGTGCTGCAGCAGACGGCGGTCGGACTTAATCTCGGATTAAGCTCGGGTTAAGCTTCATTAAGCCAGAACTAAACGGCGCTTGAATCTTCGGAACCAACCCCTTTTTCTCCCCTACTTTTCTTTTTCCTTCTTCGTCTCTGGATGTTTTCCTCGTTTTCCTCGGCATGCGGGATACATTTATTGTATATAATACATGGTGAGAAGAAGAACGGGATGTCTGGATAAATGAAACGAACGTATATTATGATACTCGCTTGACACTCGTCGCAAGAAAAAAAAGAACGACGTTGAAAACGTCGCGACGTCCTCGTTTAAAGAAGGAATATTTGTGTATGAATGCCATATACATATTGTATGGTATAGAATGAATGTGAATAGCTTGAAAATGGAGGATCGAAAAAATGGATCTGTTACATAATGTATACAGAACGAAATGATTAACGCTTCGATCGATTCCGTGAGCTAATCAACGTCGAGCTTTTGCCTCTGGTAATTTATTTCTAAATAGAAATAAAGTAACGGAGATTATAATTGACGCCTGTTATAATTATCATTACGAATTAAACTCGTATAAGGGGGATAGAGAATGGACGGAAAAATAGGAAAGCGAAAAAATTGTATTGAATTTTTTATATAGATTTAAGAAAACGGATATTTATCAATAATATTTTCGGGTTACATGGTGTTGAAAAAATGGCTGTAAATACACGAAGAGCATTTTCGCCCTACTTCAAAATACACAATTTATTTTGTTTGTATCACAGGCCGGATAACTCAAAAACGAATTGCGGTAAGATATTTAAACAAAGCTGAAAATACAGCTTAAGATTCGAGCTTCGCTCTGAAAGTCGTTTAAGATTTTCGCTATTTTTTATTTCCGAATTAACCTCGGTATAAACGAATTTGAAAACACACCTTGTATACGCTCTGAGATTCAATTGATTAGGCAACCGATTCCGGGTGATACTGAAGCCGATCGATTTGGATTCTGATTTGTTATCGGCCAAGTTTTTGGGTCCAGCAGTTTGAGTTTCCAACCGTGAATATCGGTGCCGGGATTTGTCGAGCCGCGTAAAACGCGGGAAGCAAACACACAGACGGATGGTCGACATTTAAGGAGCCCGTTTCTATAATCCAAGAGGCAAACTACAGCCGACGGACAACCTCGTTCCGCATACACCTATATGTGTGTGTGTGTGTGTGTGTATGTACTTAGAAAGTCCGGCTTGTGCCCTGCGAAGCCGCACGGTCCTCTTGTGTTCGCGGACTGGTTCCGAGATTAGGTAAGCAAAACTTTGATTGCACAGCGAATTAACGGTCTGGTTTCACGCCCTGTGTGTTCCGGCTGCTCCTCCTCTCAGTCGATGTCGACTCCACCGCGAAGTATAAGCCGTCCGAATCACAATCAAAATATCGTTCAACCCTTTGCGAAGCAAGTTTCTATGGGAAAATTGAAATTGGGAGCAAATCGCGTCGAGCGAACTTCCATACGTCGAACCCTTTTCAAACTACAGCGTTTCGAAGGCTCGACCAATAGACGCGCGTCCAGACGTAACGGTCGTCGAGCTTCCGGACGCCGCCGATGATGGCGCGCCGTGATTTGTGTAAAAAGCGATTGAAATCGTTGCCGGTCGAGAACGGCTTGAGGTAGGAAAATTTCGCTGCAACAAAATCGCCTCGATTTTTTGCCACGAGTCCGAATGCGGGATGTCGAGGAAATTGGGTTCTTGAATCTTCGTTTTGAAGCTTGTTATTTCGTTTTGAATTCATACGTGTATATTCTTGCGTATTGTGATTTTATTCATATTATTCTCACGTATGTACGATATCGCCTGGCTGCAGCTGCATATCGCATTTCCTTGCGGAATAGCGTGGTTTACTCCCGAGACAAGCTTGCGCATCTCGAGTTAAACGGAAATTTCACGTTCTCGGTGTAGACGACGCGTTCTACGTTCGGCTCGGTATACGTTGTACGGTTTGAAAAAGTTTTGTAACGGCAGTTTGAATTATTCAACTGTGATCACGCGGCTCTTCGTCGCGCTATCGGGTTATCAACAACGCGTATATGTCCGTTTTTTGGGTATTTGTTTAACACCGTGATCGCACTCTCGCCTCTTCTTGCAAAATGCGACATTCCGACAACCGGTGCAATTTGAAAAATACGCGTATGGCAGGTTAATTACAGTTTTCGAAAATTGTGGTTTTTTTTCTTCTTCAAATATCTCACCGATTACTGGATTCTCAGTATTGTTGTGACGTATCGTTGAATTCGTCTCGACGCCGGCTAACCGTTAAAAAATATAAAAGTAAGCCAATTCCTCGGAGAAAATTACGACGGTACAAATCCTCTTAAAATTTCAGTTTTAAAACTATGCATTTTTTTCCTTTTTTTATTATTAAATGTTTCGCGCAGCTCAACAGTTCACAATATTTAGGAATTCAAACGTAGGTGTAAAATGAGGTGGGAAAAGAGTGACTCGAATTGCAAAAGTGGATTTTTTCTGTCTGCGATACGTACAACGTGCGAGCTGAATTTATTTAATATCAATGAAAATCCGTGATTTATCGTTTGATATTTTGCATGACTGGGCGATCTATATTATCTATAGCGATACACACACATATATTCGTGCACCCGCCTAAAGTACGTACACGTATAGATATATGTATATATGTATACGCTGCACCCTTGTAACCAAATACGCGAAACTGAGCGCCTGACGTTTATTTGTCACAAGGGATATCTCCGCCTCTTTGTCACATCGTTTGACTCAGCTTGACACGCATTTCTATCATGATTCTTCCGTCTCTCTTTCACTCGTACACGCGACTTCTGCCATCTCACCTAATAAAGTATTATTCATTTATCTCCCTCGCCGTCGCCTCGCGACACGCGACAAAACTTGATCAAACAAAAACCCCTCTGCATGGTCAACTGTTCAAGCGACGTGTTTCGATCAGTTTTTTTTTTCAGACTTCTCCTCGAGTTTTTCTAGGCTCTGTTATCGGTTTTTCTTTATTTTTTCACGTACCTTCTTGATTTTCTCCTCTCTCTCTCTCTCTCTCTCTCTCTCTCTCTTCCTCTCCCTCTCTCTCTCTCTTTTTGTTTCCATCACGTACGTCACGCCCGTCGCTGGATGCTGCCGCTGATGCCGATGCTGATGCAGTCTCTGTAGTCGAGGCACGATCGAGCTTTCCTTATACCTTCCTTCGGCTTCCTCGGCTTTGCTGCAGCAGGAGCAACTCCTCATCCTCCTCCTCTCTCTCCCCCCCCCCCCCCCCCCCGCCCTCATCCACCGGTTCCTCCTATCTTGTTTATACACGCTTTACCTTATACCCAGCTTTCCCGAGTGATGCTTGCTCACTCCTCCTTCTTCTTCTCTTCCTCCTCTTCCTCTTCCTCTTTCGCTTCCTCTTCTTCATCCTCACTCGTCGTTCAGGATCGTAGCTCGGATCTGCAGAGATTCATAAAACTCGCCCTTTATATTCTACATGAGCGTGGTGCACACACACACACACACACACACACACACACGCATACAGGCACAGTTAGAAATGCATGTTACACGTAGGTACGTGTAATAACAGCCAAGTGGGCGGACAATATGAAATTAGGATTAAATTGCTTCCTTGGTATCTTGACACGATTTAAAATCTTCGCGTGGATCGTGGGACGTGCAAGAAAAAATAAAAAACAATCAAAATAAAGTTAAGAAGAAGGGGGAAAAAAGGAAAGAAAAATGGAATTAAAGGAAGAAACAAAAATTAAATAAGTGAGGAGAGAATGCGAGATGTGTGATAGAAAATTGAATTGAAACTCCGAGAAAGCGGAAAGAAGAAAAATTCCGTCGCTGCAGACGCGAAACGGGGGAAGCTCGATTTCCTTTGATAAGCTTCTGCAATTCCAACCTTATTCACAATTTTCGCTGTATCTTATTTATTCATTTATTCATTCATCTCCGAACTCAGAAATGACGGAGGCATCTCTTTAAACCTTGTGCGTTATTTTCGTCAGTTGAAAATATTCTCAAGGTAGATTTTTTTCCCATCATCGCTGCGAGGCCGTTCTAATTAATTTTGTTTACTTTTCAAATCACGAGATCAAGACTCGACCGTTGTTTTTTCGTACCGATACAACTTAAAACCCTTTTTAAGTCGAAACGTGCTCCAACCTTTACTTTTGTATATTCCTGCCGGACGTTTCTTTTTTTTTGTTATTATAAAAAAGAAAATTAAGCTCAATGTTTTCAGTTCATCTGGTTCAAGGTTCTTTGATGCTCGCCGCGAGGTTCTTTTGTATTAATTCCTTGTGCTTTGTGATTTTGTGCTTGTCGACTTCCTCGTCTTCCATGCTGACACGAAATTAGCAGAGAGGAATAACCGGTCTTATAGTTTCATCCAAAGGTGTGCATTCAACAACGCAAATTACTTGCAAACTTATTCACATCTCGACGATTTTTCCAACTCTGCAACAATTTGTCTCCAAACGATAAAGATCTTAAATCCTTTCTAGTTTCTCCCAATACTTTTTGTTGATTTATTTTTTTTCCCGTGACTTTAATCATACACATCGGATTAAAAGTATTCGAGTAGTGTGAAAAAAATTGTCTCAATATATATCACGACAACTTGGAAAAATAATTACGTGTCCAAGTTTTCTGAAAAAGCACAAAATTCAGAGCTTCGTCATTTCAAGAAATCTCACGATTCATTTAGCCCTGATTACGAACGATCGTTAAGACGCGATTACCGTCGTGAAAACCTTGGAAAGCTTGTCGAAACCTTCGTGATTTGAAATTACGGGTAAAATTTCGCTCCGAAGGTAGGAAGAGAAGTGAATTTATAAAAAGTCGGCTCCCCCGAGGACGAAGACGACGGTGTTTTTTCTTCGCAAAAAGGGTAGTCGGTGTTTCGAGGCTGTACATCAACTAGCTGGAAACTTTGTCACTAGTTAAATAATTCGAAGCCTCGGCCGACCTTCGCAATGGAGAGAAACATCTCCCAAGAGCAGTTACGACATAGGGTAGGAAATTTTCTCATCCCCTGGTCCAGATCCCTCCAGACAGACCCGACAGACCTTCGGGATATCGTCGTCGGCTGACGTAAATTGGAAGAATAGAAAGTCATGGAAATTTTTATTGAAAAACTGTCCCGAGTCTCCCACGTTCCCATTAATAATTCGTTCATTTTTTAAGGGGTTCTACCAAGTCAGGATGCCGAAAAAACGCGATTATTCAAGGAATTTTAGCGAAGAGACGTTTCAATTTTGTTAATATAAAAATTTATATACATACTGGGGTAGCATTGAACTTCGCTCTGATATTTTTTAGTCGTAAAAATAATGGTTTTTAAGACTGCTATATTAATTATTATAATAAGAATTAATTATAAACAATTATCAACACCCGAAAGAATTTTTTTTTGTTTCTTTTCATTTTAATCATTCTTCCGAGCCAAACATCAAGAAATCAACTTTCTTTGTACTCTCGTCTCTCTTTCGACGATTCTATTACCGAATATCATTGTCTTGTGTATAATATACGTTATATACAAAACGCGTGTCTCGCATACGTTTATACGCGTGTATTGATTTCGGCGTGAAATAGAATTGTGTATATAATGCGAAGGCACCGTCATTAGATCGCGATAGCGTGATAACGCTAACGAATTCAATTAATAATCTCAACACGCGAATATCAGAACAATTATCTAGACCAGCAACCCCGCAATTTGCTTCTCCGGAGGTTCTTCCTAGCCGGGGAATTCCGGAAACCACCTTTCCCAAATTCAAAATTACTCAATGTCTAATTCACAATCGCTAGAAAACAATTAAAATCGAATTACAACAGATTCGCGATTGTAATAAACAATGCGAATAATGAATTCAGATTGTTTTCCACAGACGTTAAATTTCCCATAACCAATTCGATTTTTTGTAAACTTTAGCGTACGATTTTGATTTTCGTTTTTTTACGACTTTCTCAAGACACACGAAATAGGGGTAAGATTTTTCTGACAAATCGATCGCCGCTATCTATTTCGTATAATTATCCTAAGATTACGAGAAAAACATTCCCAAAACATCTCAAAGTCGTCCCAAAAGTAATTCCTTATTCAAATAAAGTGATCTTGGAATGAATATTTTTTCACTGATCGTTCCTCAATCCCTGTACGAGAAAATCGGTTCTTGGATTTTACTCCACGACGACTATCCGTTATATGTATGTATATATATACATATGTATACCTTGGTATGTATAATCTGAATACACGGAGACCTGCTTATACGTCAAACTGCCGTTTAATTAGTTCACACGTCAGAAACTGCAGACTTAACGCTGGCATAACTTAGCTTCCGGAAGCTGAATTCTCTCCCTCTCACTCTCTCCTTCCTTAGGTAGGGTCGACCTACTAAATTCCAAAGGTGCAGAGAACCGTTTACCCCCTTCTTCTCGCCCCCAAATGGCAACGACCTACTAAATATCCAAGTCTTTACGTAATAAGCCCGTTCGGCTGAAACTTACCAGCCGCTTTTGCAGAAACGATGCGGTACGATTTCAACTATTATTCTAGTCATTAGACGCAATGTCTCACCCTTAATGTCCGGTCTTAAGATTCGTGAGAAGGAAATAAAAAAAAGGACATTGTGGAAACGGGTTTCAAATAGCAAAAGTGGAAGAAAAAAAATTTATCCGTATTTGCTTTTTTATTCGTGTGATTTTTATAGAATTCTTTTTAGTAACCGAATCGGTTTCCCATCAATCACCAGACAAATTACTCACAGGTAGTCTAGTTTTTTTATTTCGAATTCTATCCACTTATTCATAATTTTCACAAAAGTTTCGACGTTCTACTTTTAGACAAACATTAATCGTCTTTCCGTTCGTCTTCGAGGTTTACGGTCTTTTGGATTACTTTAATATTTTTTTTTTTTTTGGAGTTTGACTTTTCAAATTATTATTTTTTTCAATCTCGCGCACCATTCGGAAAAATATTGAAAAGAGTTTGGCGGTCTACTGCCCAAAATATTTCTTGATACAAGCTTTCGGTTTCCATTGAACGGAGCGAGTACGACCGAAGTCGGAATGTAAAACGAGGGGTTACCGTATGTATAACGGAAATTCAAATCCAATTATGTTAGCAGGCGTTTCGAGATGATAGAGAGGGATGGATAGAGAGGAGAGAGAGAGAGAGAGGGAGAGAGAACGGGAACTGGCTGCGAGTAGTTTCATCCCACCGCTGCCATCACTTAATTCCGTTCTCGACCGACTTCAACGCAGCGGCGGCTTTCCCTTTGAAATAAGGAAGACGATTGATCCCTCGGGATTCTGGTTGGCTTTAATAGTTCATTACTGCCCCAGATTTCAGTAGTCCGGTCTTCCACCCAGAACTTAGCAGACGTTCTTAGTCCGGCTTCATGATCAATTTTCGAATTGAGTGAGAGTTATTCTTTTTCCATTTTTACATTTTTGTCGATATTGACCGATTCAATTGTAAAAAAAAAAAATTCTCACTTTACAGCCGATGTTTTATTTAGAAGATTTTTTTGTCGACAAAAAGAATAAAATCACAATCGCAACTCGGTTCGATTTTCTTTTCATACATTGAACGTTTCTTCTCGTTTCCACATCTTATTTTAATATTCTTGAAAGACATCTGGAATACTTTGAGAAATATGGTTAAAGGGACAAAAGGGAAATGTCCTGCGGTGTATGAGTATAGAAATAAGGAAGGAGATGAAACGGGGAGATAAAAAATCGTAAATCAAAATTCTCTGACGGACGGATAGTCGGAGGCTGCTTGGTGTTGAGGGTTGAAAAGTGAGGGGTTAGGGGGTGTTATTTCACTCGACACGCACCCCATTCTTGTTAAATTTATCGCTTTATTTAGAGCCTGTAAAGCAACGTGAAACTGACAGTGCAACTTTTACCTATCTTACTTATTCCGCTTCTCAATACGTTCGTCATTCTTTCTTTTACACTTATCCTTACCCCCCTCGTATAATTTCTCATTTATTGAATGCCCGTGCTAAAAATTATTCACCATCTTGCCGACGCTCAGGCTGAAGGCGACGCTGTTCAACTACACGAAAAATCACCTAGAGCTCGTATCCTAAACCCTTGCAGGTTGAATGTCGCAAGGCTCGGAACGGGCGTTGAAATATCCCCCGAAAAAACGTTTCTTTTCCTTCCCGGCGACTCGACAATTAATGTTATGCGAAAAAGAGGGTAAAAATTCTAGTCCGCGTCAGGAGGTTGGACATTTTGTAAAATTTCAATTTATCGTTACGAAAGTTGAATAAATAATCTGACAAAATAAAGAAACTGAAAAATGGTGGGATTTGCACGGAATTCCTTCAATGATTGGTGAAAACAATAAATTATACTGTTCAAGGACTTTAAATTTCTCTTAACGTTAAGGAGAAAATAAGGCATAAGCGCATGACTTAAGGGTCCGTCGCACACGGTATTAGGTAGACTTGATTGTCCGAGGGCTTCGCGACGAGGATTTAAGTGCCTACCTGCAGGGTCGGAATGACTCTTGCGACGCCCGTTTTCAGCCCCTGCATCTTTCCCGCCCCCGAAAACCGAACGCGAAACTCTGGCGGAGCTTTGGAGGGTAGCGGCGAGCCCTTAACGACTGGCAATTAAAACGGAACGCGAGGAGGAAAAACGAGAGAGCGAGAGAGAAAGAGAGAAAAGGGGCGGGAAATGTGGCTTTTCGAGAAACGCCGGTACAATTTTTACACAGGAAAGTATTCCGTAACCTTTGTGTTGAGGAAAAAATCTGCCGCAGAGTCTGAAATTATCCGTGGAAATTTATCTTCTGGCAAAAAGTTGTAAATTTGAAAATTCATCGTCAGAGAAAGTCAAATCATCCCTCGATCATCGTCTTTCAAATTTACTGCAATTTTCTTTCAACCGCAGTTATTACAACACTCTTTCGCTGATTTCTAGCAATTCTTCTTCTGTCGCCCGTTATTGAATAAATGTGGTTCGGTTTAATTTGTAAGATTAAAAAAAAAAATTACTCTTTGGTTTTTTTTTTTTTTCTTCTCTTTTTTTCACGTACAAGCGTACCTACGGATATATGTTTGATTCGAACGGGTTTTGTACCCTGCATAAATTAGAATATAATTCTAATCAAATTAATTTGCCAGGGGATCTGGGTAAAGGGAGGAATTACACCCGTCTTTTAGACAGGGATCGACTAACGAGGTAAAGAATGTTTGCGGATTGCGCGGGTAATTCCGAACACCGTTAGAGAATGGAAACGGGTTGGGTAAAAACTTTTCAATCATGTTAATTAAGGGAAAATTTGAAAACCTTTGGGGATAATATCGTCGTCTGAAATTCCTATAATCAACTTACCCATAATCTACGAAGTATTTCGGGATTATTTTGCAACGTAATACATCGTGACGGTCGGTTCGTTTTTCGCGGTTTTTGTTTTTTACTCGTATTTAATTTCTGTTTTTATTCACCCGTACAAAGAAACGAGAAAACGCATCGATCCGGAGGGCTTTGGAGTAATTGTCCGTGTATTTATGGATCTTGGTTGTTTTTAACGATCGCGGCTGTTCGCTCGGTTAGCGATTTCGACTAGGGGTTGTTTAATGTTCCGTAACCCCTTTTCGACCGCTCGACACGCCACTCTCCGAGGGATTCGATCGTGTGAATGGATTACCGAAAAACCAATTATCTCCGTTTCTCTTTCGTTCCCCCGGTTTTCCCTTATTTTCCAACTCCACGATCGATCCTCAAACCATTCTTCGACATCTACGGGAGAAACGATTTGCGAGAAGAATTTTCGAATTTGGTAAACGAGACGATGAAACTCGGTGATAGAAATAGACGAGAATAAAACCGTAGGTCCGTTTTTTTTTTTAATACACTGGACTAACCTTTCAGCGGAAAGGAAAAAAAAAAAAAGAAAAAGAAACCGAAGATACGGTTCATTTTCATTTTTCCTCTCTCGTCTATTACGGTAATAACGGAACAGCTTGATAGCCGAGCTCTCTCCCTCCGCATAATACACGACATAATTTTCCGTAATTTATAATTTATGGTAAACATAAAATACGGATAAATTTTATCAAGTCTCTCTTAGAAACTCGAGCAATTCATTAACGAATGCATTAATTAATTATCGTATATCACGTGGAAAGGGGCCTGTGAATAGCGTATTTTCTTCAACGTAACACGGTATGGAAGAACTTTTTCACTCTTCAACGTCGTTCGTTTTCAGTATTTTGTTTATTCTCTACTTCTTTACCCTGTAATACTTTTTTCTGTATCTTTTTTTTTTTTCTCTTATTCTTCTCTTCACCATACGAGCTTTAAACATTCGATATAAAACCCTACCGACATGTACAATACATCGTATTTAATATGTTACACTTCGTGATCGTATAATCAATCTTTCACACACTTTTCCGACTCTTTTAATCACCGTTAAAGTCATTATAACGGTTCTTCTTGTTCCGCACTTTCTTCTTCTTATTATTTTCATTCTCTTGGTACCTGGCCAGCGATTCGTGAAATAATTCAGAACGGAAATATATAATGCATACGCCTTGTGAAACATTGACTAGAATTCTGTCGCTTTTACCACTTTCTCCATCACTTTCTCACTCCCCTTCTTTTTTTCTTTTCTTCTTCAATCTTGCCTGGTACTTCGACGCGATACTCCGTTTCAATTATAGCCGTCATTCTATTTTATCATCGACGTTGAAAACCGTTAAGTTCGCACTGTACGTTTGTATTCCCTTCACGTTTGAGATAAAAATGTGCAAAAAAAAATTAAGTCAAGCTTGCGTCAAACTCAACCGAAGAAACGATGCAAGAAATTGGTAAATATATCGAATAGCATGGAATGCATCCCGTTTCGATGCCCTGCTATTTTGACCCTGGCTGCAGTTCGATAAACCTGTGCTGCAGATTCTAAACCCCGATATTCATACAATTTTCTCGAGACGTTCGTCTATTACCCGAACCCGCTTCTACCTCCTTCTTTTCCTTCTCCTTCTCCTTCTCCTTATCCTTATTATTCCGAGCCTTTTCCTTATCCTCATCCTTATTCTATCCCGAGGTACATAATCCAGGTCGGATATTCCGGCCAACTAGAATTCACGCCAGCTGCGTTCGCGTGCCCCGAAAAATTCTCTCGTTCGGGATTGTTTTTTTTTTTTGACGTTTTTTCAGCACACGTGAAATTTACAAATGAAATTTCTGGAAGAATTATTATGGCAATTTAGAAATTTAGATAGATAGCCGGGAAAATTCCGAAAATTTTAATTCCATATTATTCCGGATCATTGATGTTTGCATTTCGAAATTTCCGTTTAAAATGCAACGGGTACTTGGCATACCCGATATACTATAGATAAACAGTTATGCCCACGTAATTTCAATCGAACTATGTAATTAACCTCGTACCCGTATCTGTGTTCAGGCAAATTTCATCGGATCTGATCGAATACGGTCGTTTTATACGTACGTATATGTGCATTCTCCATGACTGTTCTCGTAATGAAATTAGCCCTGTCTCTCGGTATTTCATTCCCCTGCAGTCAACGATATCAATCTCTTTTCACCCTCGAACCCCACGGTTGATAAATGACCCCCCCCCCCCCCCCTTCTCTCGCTCTCTCTGTTTTTGCGCTCGATTGATTTCGTATTTTTTGTACTTCTGTTCGCCAATACCGTTTATTTTTTTTCCTATTTTGACAAATATTTTTGATCCCCAGAGTGTTTTTTTTATTCGCTTGATTTTGTTTTGCTGTATTTTATGATTTGGTATATCGGTTGTTGTTCGATGTTTCATTTGTCTTTGTGATTTGTTTTGTCAGGTTTTTTTTTTGCTAGGGTGATAAACTAATGTCATTGGAAAATCAGTGGAAAAAAAAAGATATCCAGTCGTCATTCGGTTGAAGAAAAAGGAACTAAATTGAAAGGTGAAAAAAAAAAAAAATAATATTCAACTGAAAGAACTTGGTCAAGTTAAGATTTCTAGCATAAAATTCTTTGATAAAAAAAAAGAAAAGTAAATAAAATAAAATAAGGATGTCACGCGTACTTTTGCGATATCGCGTACATATATAAACCTATTATTTTTTCGCGAGAATCACTGTGAATCTTTCTTTTTTTTGTTTTTTTTGTTTGCTCCAACTTGCGTTTACATGCGTGATCAAACATTTTTATCTTTATCTCTCGTCGATTACTCTTCGTTTATTTTCCATTGCTTGACAAATTTCTCTGATCAATTTTATCAAATCATTTGTCCACGTTTGCGAAACGGATATTCTTTTGAAATCGGACACCCTGTGAATTTTGTACGTGCGTACGAATAGAGATATAACGGAGTGCGGGAGAAGGAAAGAGACGCTTTTTCGTTCGTTGGTTCGTTTTTTTCTTTTTTTCTTTTTTTCTCTCCGTTTTTTGTATCCGCTTCGTTTTGCTCATTTTACTTTTACGCTGGCTTTATTTTTATTTCTATTTTCCGGACGGAAAGCAATTCGACAGCGGCACGGCGGCGTGCTTGCACAGCAACTCGACGAGCTACTCTCACACTCGCTGACCAATTTAACGGCTAAATTGGCGCGCGAAGTGATTAGTGTTCGCGGAAGCGAGTTCTGCCGGGGTGCACCTCTCCCTCTCTCCGTCTCTCTCCCTTCCTCGCTCTCTCTCTCTCTCTCTATCCCTCTCTTCTACGCAAACGCGCAAGCTACAAATCTCTCCTTTCTTTTCAGTCGGTGCTGTTCGGTGTTTATTCATTTCAACGATTTCGAACGATTTTATTTACTTTTAATCGATCAGAGGTCGGGACGAGAGAAAGTCGAGTGATGAGCGAGCGGGTGGGGAGAAAAGCAGGAGGCGGCTATTTATTTCTCAAAAATGGAGAAGAAAATGAAAACAACTCCCTTGCGTGTTTAAACGTTTCTATTTTTATGCATGGAATTTGTAATATACACGTACAATTGTATACACTTAAGGTTTTTGTTTTTGCACAAATCGGAGAAGAATTTGATCGCTCGTTAATTTTCCGCCGACGATGTTCCGCCTGTTTTCGATCTTGCTTTTATAACCAGCCCTGTGAATTTTTGTATACCTTTTATCGTCGCCAGTTTTTTCCGAGGCTCTACCGTTTCGTAAAACGATAAAAAAGCTGAAAGTTTGAACCAGCGAATCCAACTGTACTGAAACAATTTTATTTTCACGATTTTACGACAAGGATAAGCCAGTGATACGCGCGTAAAAAAAAAAAAAAAAAAAAAAATAGGAAAACGAGATGTAGAGTTTTGTGAAATAATATTTTTCAAAATTGTCGTTTTTAAATTATGTGCATTACGCCGACGAAATGGAGCGCACTGCGGGGGGGATTTCAATTAAAACTAGCGTATAAAGCGTGTTTAATGTCCGCCGCTTGTGCAGCGGAGGGAAAGAGATCGGAAAGCAAAGCGGGCGCAATTAGGCACACGCGTCGCTTAAAGCTCCCCCTGCATCCTTGCATCCTGGTCCGGCATACAGATGAGATGAATTTCAGGACCCAACGATCCCGAAGCCTCCGGCGGTTAACCGAGGCCTCTCGCTTTCGCGCCGTTTTCACGATCTCCGAAATAACCATTTTCACTTTTTCGCGCGAACCGGTTTCAGGGAAATGAAATATCGGGGAGAAGTTTTCAACTGGGATTGAGAGAATGAAACTTTAATACGACTGTGTATCACGGTAATAAGTAAAAGTAACAGATGACTCGCAAGTCGGGACTCGAGTACGTTTGACGACATATGTATATGAATAATAATTTCCGGACGAGTTTAAGCTTGCTTCGTTTCGCGAGACGATCGTTTACTCTCTTCCACTTCTAGTTTCCAGTTTTCCTTGCACTTCGTGCAGACGTTTTTATTAAATCCGATGACGTCCGGGGATCTTTATTAATCGAGAATTGACAAAAGGACGGAAGCGGGAATTGGGAGGTGAGGGACGAAGGACGATAAGTGGGAAACGAAACGAAACGAACGGAGATAATGGAGGATACCTGACACGCAACAGGGTTTTCGCATTAGGTCATAGCCGTTGTTTGACGTCCGACGTCTCATCTGGCAGTTAACGATTATTCCTCCGGATAATTACCCAAGGCGAAGTATACGTCGAACTATCGTTATTCGGAGAATTTTTTATACCCTCGACGCGGCGAAAACGACACATGTCAAAACTTACCCCGTCGACGGGTGTCTCGTTAGCGATGATCGATTTTCTTGCGAATAATATTATCGAAGGAGAAGAGAAAAGGCAGAAGCTATAGAAGTTATCGATAATTCATTGACCACTCAATGCAGTTTTATTCAATTTACGAATGACTGATTGACCCACGCAATTTCTGCCTCCAAATTGTGACGATCAATGTTTGAACGAAGCACGTGCTCGAGGTGATGAAAGAACATTCGGCACGAGTCAAAGGGAGAACTTGAAAATAGAACAAAGGACGGAAGGGGTGAATAGTCGAGACCAGGGGCAAAGAAAGAGGCTTTTCATCGTGTGGTAAATAGCACAAGGACCAAGGCTTTTTGGCGACACAAAGAGGCTTTACTATGGCTATGATTTACTATGGCTATGGATTTTACAGGCTAGTGTTAATTGGTGAATCTTTTTATATTAGTCGTTGGAATATTTTGGGTCGATTTTCAAATGATCCTAATCCTGAGTCTTGAAGAGCGAATAAAAAATCGATGAAATTTTGGATCCTGCGAATTAATACTCTCCTTCGATTCAATCGCGAAGGTGATCTTTGACGAGATTCACGCTTCGGGAACTGTGCGTACCTACTAGGGTGGTCCTCGTATGGGGTGAAAATATTCCAAGTTATAGATTTTTTTTGCCCACGAATGACCTCGCGATAAAATTCAGTACAAAATATATCGAATGAGCATGTGTTCAAATAGTTTAAAACTTGTCGCTTAAACAGGGAGACTAGGAGAATGAAATAATAATCTGAAAAAAAATTAAGGAATTTTTCTTCTCCCCATATGGAACCGATTTGACACTATCCGTCGTGATTTTTATTTTCTACCCCATAAAAGGACCACCCTACTAACATACCCACGAAGCATTCGAAAAGCTTGTCATTCAAGATCGACGAAAAATCTGTCAAGCCCGAGAGCTTTTAATCAAAAGTCAAAGCCGTTCTCCCGAAAGCTTTACAGATTCAAGCGAAGGAGAAATACAGTGCCAGATACATTGGGAAACGGCATGAGTTCCTGATTGTGCGGGACCATCTTTGCCGTATGCGACGTCAGACGAATCGTGATGCCTGGCTCCCTCTTTTTTTTTCTTTTTTCCTTTTTCTTGCTTCTCTCTCACCCCCCCTAGATTATTTTCCTTTTCTTTTTCACCCCGGCTCCCTCGGCCAGCTTCTTCGCATCACCTTTCCTTCTTCTTCCGCCGCGTTGTCCCTCTTCTCATACCGTCCTCTCTCGTCGTCGTCCGTTAAACCCCTTCAACGACCCTCGAGCCCGTGTGGGAATCAATTCTATTTTCCGTGTGTTTTGTTTCGCCACTGTCCCAACAAGCCGAGAGTATCGAAACCTCAAGGGATCCGATCGCCTTTATCCACCCAAACTCCTCGGACACGAGAGGCCGTGCTCTTACCGCCTTTGTCTATGTCTTGTTATTCTTCTTTTACTTCTTCGCGTTTCTTCGAGCGCGGTGACAGAGGAGTCTCTTGGGATTTTCATCCCCCCCCCTGCCTTCATCCCCACCTCCCTAAAAATTCAGACCGGAAAAACAACGACAAAGTCGACGTCGATAAAGAGATTATTTTCTATTTCATGTAGGAATGTAAAAATTGCGTAAACAAGGTTATCCTGAAAAAAGATACCATGTACGGTTGAGCTTTCACCGCAGTGCGTTTCTCCAGAGTGAAAGGTAAAATCTGCGTAACTTCCTGCCCAGTTAACTTCTCCCTCGATAATCCGGTTGGAATAGAAGAAAAAAAATATATATATATTGTCACCATCTTTGATAAAGCGTGAGACCGCCGTTCCGGGAGGAAAGGGGCGAAAGAGTGAGAAAAAGAGAGAGGGAGAAAAGTAGGTGGAAAAGAGTCGATACAGCTGAGAAATCGCGAAGAAAGGAAGGTGAAGTAAAGCAACGGAGTAAATTCGAATGCGATCGGTTTTCGGGGCACGATCGAACACGTACGAAGCTTCTACGTGTACACCGTATAATAAAGTCACCCCCCCCCCCCCCCCCCCTCGCCCCATGATTCGTTTTTATCTCTCTTCACCGGTGGCGGCAGGGACTCGCCGTTGAAATCCTTAATTATTTATACGGCATATTTTTATGACGTAGCTGAGAAAGGACATGAGAAAAAGAAAAAAAAAATATGGAAAAGAACGATCACGGAGGTGGAACTTTTCTCCATCGTAGACCTGTAATGTTCGGGAAAGGAACGCGGGTGGAGAAAAATACGGCAAAAGATAGCGTCGGAGTCAAAGGCGAAAATGTATGAAATTATTACCAGCGGTGTTATACCGTATTTTACGGTGATGTGTAGGATTTAGCCTGCCACGCGACGTTATTAGAAGTCACCGGTTGGCATGAGGCGAGAAGGTGAACCTGCCTGCCTCCAGGTATCCGCCTCTATTACACCTCCGGGTTTCTGATTCCCCCTACGTCGTCTTCTCATGCGCTCGCGTGCAGCGCTCCTTTGAACCTTCGCCTATATCTCAGCCGTAAGTTCATCCAGCTCGCTTTCGGTTCCCAACTCTCATTCGATATTCAATCGTCATAATTTTCCATGGGGTTTTTTGACAAACTTTCCTCCGGATTCTCAAAATTTTCACAAATATTTGTTACAAATCTTCCGTCGAGTTTTTGAATTCTTATGGGGTTTGACAAAATATTTCTATGGGAATTCCATGGGGTTTTTTTGAATTTCTATGGGGTTTCTAGAATATTCATATGGGAATTCCATGGGGTATTGTTGTTATTTTTTTTTTTTTTTTTGTTGAAAACATTCCCGTCACTCGAAACAGAAGATATTTCCGTACGTACGAATGAATAACAACCCGTCGCTATTTCGGACGGCGGGGCAGCGCTGGTTTTGCAGATACGACGATAATGATCCCGTAACAACATTAACAATCCCTGACATTTCAGGGAACGGTTGATTAGCTTCGGGAGTAATATTTGCAACACGCACACAAACGTATTCACGTAGATACGAACGCGTGTAACGGGTGTATCCAATTCGTCGTCGTCGTAGTCGGTGATGCTAATGATATTCGAATCACGACGTTGCAGTAACGGCATCGGGACGGGGGCTTGAGGGGGGGGGGGGGGAGGGGGGAAGGGGAGCAAACAAAATTTGAATATCGTCCACGCGGAGTTGGATTGGTAGATAATAGGTTTGGCGGTGAGTCGGTAATCTGACGGGGCGTCAATCAATCCCAATCAGTTAATGCGTTTCGAAATTCTGCCTCATCCGCGTCCAAACCCTCGCTACCGTAGTACGTAATACCTACACGAAATATATGAGATACGAGCGACGATGCGCTCAATGCGCATGACTTCACTTTGCGTTCCTGTACCGGCAACAATACCCACGTTACAGGGAAAGGAAGGGAGGGGAGAATAATGTCAGAGGTCCGTACTGAGGTTGAATTTGTCCGCGGATAGTTGAAAATAATAATAATTATTTGTTTCTATGTAAACCTTATTCTATGAATATAAACTTTGCAATTTAAAAATCGTCATCATCGTAGTTGCGAAAGGGTGGTGAGGGTGGATCCTGGAAAGCGGAGACTTCCCTTTGTCTCTTTCTCTTTATTCCGCTCTTGTTCGCGATATTTCTCTCTCTCTCTCTCTCTCTCTCTCTCTCTCTCTCTCTCCCGTAGCTCGGGAAAAATTTAAATATGCATGACCTTCCTAAGCCAATTCGTTACCACAAATCTTAATTAAACGAGTTTATTTTTCAGCTACCGTATTCCACGTTTATACGCTTTGTACTGTATAATGCATGAGTTCTAACCGCGAGTGTGCGTATACTGCTTAAATTTTTCCCTCCTCTTTTGTTGTTGTTTTTTCATTTTTTTATTTATTTTTTTTTCATTTTCCGGTTCCTAATCGTTGTTCTTCGTTAACAAAAAGTGTCTCGTAAATAACCTATAACAGTGATCGTGATGGTAATAGGCTCGATGTAAGTATGATTTCTTCGTGTGATTCGAATTTTTGTTTCAATATAAATTGATTTCGATCAACCGACTTGAGGAAATAAAAAAGGGAGAAAAAGACAATGATCCATTAACATCATCGTTCGCTAAAAATTTAATCTTGATTCTATTCGTTAGTTCCTTTTAATTATTATATTTTATTTATTTTTTTGATGTTACGCAAATCCACGAGAAAATATTTTTTATATTCACGTCGAATCTATACTTGTATAAATATATAATACACACACATGTATTGAATACATGAAATCCCGACCCTCGAGCACCGGTATTAACAGTAATTTACACTCCCTTTGAAAACGCTCGGGTATTTTATGACGGCCTAATGCTCGTTCCCAGTTTACCTTCATCCTCTCTCTCTCTCTCTCTCTCTCTCTCTCTCTCTCTCTCTCTCTCTCTCTCTCTCTCTTTCCTTCTTCTTACCCACTTACATGACCAACTATAATTTACCATAATTCTATCGATAAAGAAATTCAATATTCCCTCCGTAATAAAACCTCGGACCTTGGCTTTGCAGGGTTGGTGAATTTAAGGGGTGGGAGTCGCCCCGTGTGATATAATTTATTACCCTTAAGCGGCTACTGCCAAACAACACGATATTCAAAACTGGTTTACAAATTTTTTTTAACACGCACCCGCCGCGACTTCGTGTTACGAGCATAGAACTCTATAATTACACGTATAAGCTTGCATATATTAAGTTCAACCCTGACCGTCGCAGATCTTCGATACGCGAATTTTTCTTCGCCCCATCCCGGTCTCAGCTTCGGGGAACGTTGCTCTTTTCCTCTCTCTCTCTCTCTCTATCTCTTTCTCGTTTCAAAATTCAATTTCTTATATCAGGTTAGTTTATGTTGGAGCTTAAATTTCTCGGAAATCGATTCAACGAATTGATCGAAAAACTAGACGAATAAAGAATTGCTTTCCACTCTGGGAAACGCTCCGAATTTCCAAGCTTCGCCGAAGTTCATAACTGAATAATGGTTAAACTTCGGTTATGTTCGGTTCATGTGGAATCTCCGATATGTACGTATATCCCCGCGATTAAGTCAGTTGGAAATAGTTTTGAACAGCAGAAGCTCTTCCGATTGTAGAGGGAAGAGCTCCTTTCAAGATTGAGCGTCTAAATTGATCTCGAACACAATTCCGGGTTTCCCGAATCCCTCTCTCTAATTTCCATCTCGCACACTCTCGTAACTTATTTTTGTTTTTTTTTTTTGTTACTATTTGTTCTTCACGTGGCATAATGCGTTCCCCGATTTTAATACAGGTAGAAGAAAAATATTCCCAACGATATCGCCGATCGTTTCGCTGATAAATGCTGACATAGTACCTTTTTTATCCAACGGGTTAATTGTTTATAAATATTGAGAGTGCTGAAAAAAAAAAAATGGAAACAAAATGGGCCCGTCACGGGCCTGGTTTTAAAATGTTTGAATAAAAAATACAGTTTCTGAAAATGTTAAAAAAAGGTCCTTCTCAAATTCACTTTAAATATTTACAGATAATTGAGTAGTTGAATGAAAAATGTGAAAAAATTCAGGGCGCTGTTTCACAGTCGGGACAATTGCGGAATGTTTTTTTTTAAAGAAAATCAGAAACGATTAGGGTCGGACGTTGGTCGGGTTCGCATGGATTTCCCCATATTTACCCCGTAAATGGAGCGTTATCGCGTCCAGCCGGGTGTCCAGGACCCGGAGTCTCGGTATTTTGACCGTTTTCGGGAATCCCCGGTTCCCTCGGGTCACCGCCGAGTCCGACCCGAATTTCGTTACCGGTTTAAGCTCACCCTCTCGTAGCCTACGCTGCCTAAGCCGCCCCTGACTCGGCCCCATACGTTGCAGTTTCCACATGGCTATATATACGGCGTGCAGTCCGTCGCCTCGGAAAGCTCAAACAACCGTTAGACACGGTCGGACAGCGGAGAGCGGGCCTTATATCAGTCCCTGACAGGAGAGGCGGAGGCAGCTTTGATATAGATGAGCTCGAAATTCTATGACAAATAATACAGGATAAAATATTCGGACGATCAATTGCCTCGGTAATGAGAAGTCGGTGTTGAGGATGTACCGGCTTTACATTCTCGAATCAAAAGTTAGTGTCGTCGACGATATCGAGTACCTTGTGATTAGGTAAAAATCGGAAAAAAAATCAACCACAGTAAAAACGATTTGTTGAGAATGTATAGCCAATAGCGTTAAAAAAATTGTTTGAACCTGTAATTCAAGCACCTCAACAACAACGAACCTTCGAAATTATAATATCCCGCATAAACGCGGTGCGAAAACTTTTCTCATGTAATTTTTTTCTTTTGAAATAATTTCGTTTTGATTGAAACTTCCGAAATATTAATTTCTCGATGTTTGTTCAAAACATACGGGAACACCGTTCACCCTCCGTCAATATTTACTCATTTATATCGGTATGTATACACGGGTATTTATCAGTCACTTCGCAAGGGATGGAGAGCAAAAATGTTTTTTTTCGGGGGTTGGTTTGCCTACGCACGGTGTCTCTCGAGTCCCGTCTATCTGTATGTATCATTTTTTACGATCTCCATCGACACCGCCATGGAGGGAAAAAGGATGAGAGAGAGAGAGAGAGAGAGAGAGAGAATTTTTTTCACCGATATCCTGTATTATACGGTTATACTATGTAGTGGGTGTACCCATTACCGAACAGAACGGTATCCCGGCAGGGATGCGAAACAGTTTCATAAAACATGCATCGGTTTCGTATTACCTACATCAGCTCCCCTTTCATATATGCATAGTACGGCATGTGTCGTTATATCCGTAACCTCGATTCGACTCAGAGAATGTAAACTAAAAACAAATTCCCATTCCATTCTCCTCGTCATGTTTCTTGAAAACCCATAAGAATTACAAAAAAACACAAAAAAAAACCGTAATAAAATCCCCACAGAATTTTTTGAAACCCCCATAGAAGTGAAAAAAAAAAACACCAGAATAATTTCAAAAAAATTCCAACACGATAACCTGACGAATTGTTGAAAATCTCGCAAAATTTTCGGAACGTACGTTTTTCTCCGCCGAGTTTTGTATTTTTTTTTTTTTTTTCTCAATCACAAATCACGTAAGTAAATAATTTTACGCTACAACAGCTCCGCGTTGTAGGCGACGTATATTTTAACTTGGTTAACAATTACTCTCGTCTTCTTTTTTTTCTCTTTTTATCTTCGTTCCGTCTTTCACTCGGTCGTTTTTGTTTTCCTTTACTTTTTCGTTTTCTTCAACATCGCTATGCGACCAGCGGACGGCCTCACGTCACGCCAAACTACCACCGACTCATCAATCTCTAGTTTTCTCGCGTCGGCGAGCTGAAACGCCTTTTTTCCATCCCTCAGTTTTCCCCGGGTTCCTCGCTCATTCCCTTTTTCCTTCTCTCGCTTTCTCTCTCGGTCTTCTACCGTTCAAGGCTGATCATTCATCCGACGACTACTCCAATCAACAATCCCACCCCTTCCTCGCCGCACTCTGTATAACCAAACCCCGTCAGATTATCCTTTTCATAAATTTGATCCGACATCGGATTTGGTTCGAATTTTTTTTTTTTTTTTATCGTTTAACAACTGTACGGTGGTTGGATTTTTAATTCCTTTTCTGAAATTACCCTCATCTTTTTCTTTTCTTTCATTGTGTTACAGATTCGACGTTAGGGGCAGATCGTTGGAACACGCGGAGCACAAGTCCGAGTTGTTCGGTAGTCGGGCGTATTTCAGAACCGCCGTCCAACAGCCGGCCGTGCTTGTTATCGACCAGATAAAACGACACGACGCAGCATCGTACAGATGCAGAGTCGACTTCCGCAAGGCGCAGACGAGGAGCTTCCGGTACAACCTGACAGTTATCGGTGAGTGAATCGCTATGCTTAAGGTATTATTCGACGTATATCCCGAACAAACACTGAATCTCGACGAGATTATTGAACGTTTCGCTATGAGACGAAGATCCGAAAAAAAAAGATGATTTGTTTTTAATAATAACAATGCATAAAAGTTGTTGATAAATTTTTTAACCAAAAATTTGTGTGACGAATCTGTAGTGACAATTTCTTAATTTCTTATCAAATGAATTCACTGATTTTTCTGAATGCTTGTGAATTTTTTGGAATTTTCGGGGATTTTAAAAATTTCAAATATTTGTGTAAACAATTGACCGACGACTTTATTGGCATTGTTATTATTAAAAACGAATTATCTTATACAAACTTGGTTACGATTAATTTTTTTCAGATTTTTATCCCATCGCGGAGCGTTGAATATTCTCACCGGGACTCACTTCTGGTTGGGAATATCCGTCCAATGATACCTCAATCAAATCTAGATAAATTCTAATTATTCTTTCGGTTTTCAACCGGTAAGCGGTCTCATCCCTCTCTCTCCGCCTCTCGCCCCGATCTCTCTTTCTCTTTTTCCCTTCCGTCACCTTCAGACCAGGCGGTGTTTTCATCAGACGAGAGATCGGGTCCCAGAACCTTCTAGATTACATCCAGGATGCTGCTCCTGGTCGTCTTACTGATGCTGCTGCTCCTGCACTGTGTAGACCCAACTCATTTCCTTCCACCCCTCGTTTCAACCCTCAGCCCTAAACCCTTCACCCCTTTACCTTCTGGCTGATCATTTCCTTTTCTTTCCTGCACTTTGTCACGTCGCTTCATTCGTCTCTGCGTGTTATACGTCTTATCGTCTTTCTCCGTTTATCGTTACCACTTTTTCCTTGTTTCTCTCATTCGGTATTTTTTTTTTTTTTCTTCTTCTTTTTTTCTGTTTTTCACATTCACTGTTCGGTTTACACGCGATAACCGTTACGCAGTATAGACAAAGAATTAAACAAACCAGTGTTTTCCGTACTTTGAATTGGAAAGTAAAAAGTGTTCTTTCATATGAAACTTCAAATGAAGCCTTCTCAGACTGCGATTTAATTATAAAACTATCGAGTAAACGAAATTTTCAATTCCTAAAACAAAAATCTTTATCATATTAACACCCGCGTACCTAGTTTTACTGTAACAATTTTTTTATTTATTTTTTTCTAACGAGCCTTTAGAAGATAGGAAAAAAAGAGGGTACAAAAACGTACCGAGACTTATGAAACTTTTCACCGAGAAGAAGCAGCCAGCGGCAGTAGCAGCAGCAGCAGCAGCAGCTTTTCGTTAAATTCGTTATTATAACAGCTGCCGGAGTTTAGGAGTTTTCAAAAAATTAATAAAAATTCTCCTTCCCTTCATTCATTTGCTTTTTGCTGTTGCTCTTGCTCCTGCTTCAAGAAGAATAAGAGGATCGGGAAATCAGGGATGGGGAGGACAAGTTTGTTACTGCTATTAATTTAAAGTGGATGTGAAATTTTTGTAGTTTTATACACCTCTTCCTACTCGTTTCACCCCTGTGTCTTATTTTCTTCGGCAAAACTTCTCGTTCTTATATCTGTAAAGAGGAACTTGAAAACTCGTGACTAATGAGTATGACGCTGCAGTCTGGATTGTGGGATAAACCTCGAACGAAAAATATATTATATAAAGCAACAGAAACCATTCAGTTATAACAAATTATCAAATTATTGCCCTAATAAAAAACACATATTACGTTATTCGTTGATATTCTGTATCGCGAACAACTTTCGATGAGTAAAGAAAAAAAAAATCGCGAAGAGAAGATTTTAGAAATATGAGCAGATATAAAAAAGAGTTTGAGAAGACGAGGTGAACGGAAAAGGGGGAATTCTAACGAAACAAGGTAAAAAAGAGGTCGGAGTTCTCCTAAACGAGTCGAAAAGAGGCGGTAATTCAACATCCGCGTTTCCGTGCCAGTTGAAAATCGTTGGTCCACGTCGATCCGAACCAGCGGCAATATAGAGGATCAAGTGTCTCCCTCTTGAATGGAACAAACGTATAACCTAGCGGGAAATTCTGACGTTCAGATCGTCGTCGAGAAGGGTGGGCCGGAGGGCCAAGGGTCGAACTCCGAACAGTCGTAGTACAGCAGCATATAGCGGATCCGGTGAAAGGGTTTTCGGCCACGGGAAAAGCGTCGAATTTATGTGGGGCAATAAATTCATACGATTCTCTATACGTCGCTCTCTTTTTTCCCATACCTCTGGATCCGCTCGGGCATTTTTTTTTTTTCCTTTTTTTCACAACTACACACTCTCTTCGAACTTTTACTTTATATACACCCACCGTTCACCCCCTCAGTTTCTAGACCGGGATTCTTTCGCGTGGCTTAACTATTACCGCAACGCTAAGCCACCCCTCTCGACCCCCTCCACATTTCTCCCTTATCCATCTCGCCCCTGGGCTGACCGAGGGACATAACATATCGGGTTCACAGTCGCTTGAACCCTCGTGTCTGACGAGCTGCTGCCCCTTTCCAGCCAGAGACAAAAGACCATGACCACGTCCTCCACCCCCAACCCCCATGGTTTGCTAGCCAATCCAAACCCGCGGACTTCTCGTCACTTTTTTTTCCCCCCTCTACTTTGGAACTCCTGCAGCGAAGCGAAAAGCCGCAGATTCTTTCTTTTTCGGCCTCTTCTTTCTTTCCGTCTATCGAGTTTTAGTCAGCCTATGACTTGGACCCCAAAATCTCATCACCCTCAATGGGAGGAAAAGTTTTCCGAACAGTAGCTATAGACGGTGTTAGTTTTTTTCCCAATCACGTGGATCGTGGTTCAGGAAACATCGAGAGGACTCGTGACAGTGCGATGCCCTAATTTCCGGCCGGTGGAATCCTCTTTCTTGGCTCAGGGTGCGAGGGGATTAATTCGCGGCTAAGAGGACAGACGAGAAAGTCACCCTGGTACTCGTCGGAGTTACGAGTTAATTCGAAACCGGCGAACGGTTTGCAATTTCAACTTGGATCGAGAGATCATTCCTAGGCGGACAATATAGCGGTAGGCTCTCGAGTTCAGACCCAAAAGTTCTCATCCGGGTTCGCAGTCATTGGCTCGATTCGTTCTCTCGCTTTGCTCGATTTCTTGCTCGGGTGATTTCACCGAATTCCAAGAGCACTTTAACCCCGAATAGATTTAAAAATCCCCCTGATTCAATTCTCCAAACTCTTTTTCCCCCCCAGAGAATTCGATCCTTGTCTTGTTTACACTGAATCGTCAAAGAAGTAGAAAGAGGCCGTCAAAAAGGGGTTCCTTATTCCATTATCACCACTCAGTGGTCCCCTTGATTTCCCGTATATTGGCAAACTCACTTTGCGTACTCTGTATATCGTTTTCAACCAGTAATCGCCGATTCTCTGTCTCAAAATGAAAACACCGGGTTTCTCCTTTCCGACTTGTCTTCTTCACGTTTTTTCATCTCACACAATCATCGACGAGTGATCCTGGAGATAACTTTATCTCCTCGATGCAGAAATCCACTCAGCTAATTTCCAACGGAACCTAACCCCATCCGCAGACCCCAGAGGATGAACCTTCTCACCATGCCTCGTGTTCCCTTCTCTCAGCCAATACATTTCCAATTTTTCTAATACTTCCGATGTAAGGCTTCCTTCTTGCAGCCGCTTTTATCCTTCATATGTATTATACATTGCTACCGTTTTCTACTTCCCTCCGAAGAGGAACTCCTCCGCCGTTCTCTATGGTAAAAATAGAGGGAGCGGTGTGATGGAAGAGGGCGGAGGGAGGCAAGGCGGCTCGTCTAACCTGACCCAACCTCGCATTTCACTCGACTACTCTACCCAGGTTTAGCCGAGCCAACTCGACTTCACTCTGCTTCTCCAACGTGCTAAAACCAACCCTGCTGAACCCGGCTCAGCTCAGCCCCCAATTCCCGGGGCAGATTTTAATATTTTCACCCGTATCTCAACGGGGGTAAGTGAAGTTGGCCCGTAACGTCGACGCCTCTGGCCCTGGCTGCACAACGGTTCACTTAAAATCACTTTATTGAGACCGAAGCCACCCTCTTTCACTCCTTGCGCAGGCATCACCGTCTGGTACTATGGTCCACTAACCCTCACTTCTGATGACGATTCGTGTGTGGGTAAGACTTGGAACTTGGTGAAACTCGCGAACGGAGGCCAGCAGGATGGAGAGAATGTTCCGGTTCTTAATGAAACTGAAACAACTGTGAACTCGACAGTCCGGAAAGTCGCTCTCCGTTTAAAATTCCTCAGTTTTACCTCACTACACGTGAACAGAGCACTCGTTTCTCGGCACAACTTGACGGACATACTTTTTAACGGTGTCGCTCATCTTTTTAGTTAAATAGTTACTCGCGATATCTGCATGTCAAATAATTCCTTATTCCCGGAACAGAGTGAGTCTTACCGTTACACTGGAACACTGTTGGAAATCGAACGAAAAAATCGCGAAAGACGTCGAAGCTGGAATGACGAGGCGGTATCTCTTGACGCGAAGAGAAAATAACGCTGTGTTGAAATATTATCATACTAGACATAATGTGCACATGGACCCTGCTAGACGTGTGCAGGAGTACATGGGTGTATATTACTGGAGAAGTCGAGACTCGAGCTTTCCTTTTGTGCGAATGTTCGCAGTTTCAGACGTGCAGTGCTGCTGGTGGTGCCGGTACCTCTAAATCCACCTCCACCTCCATCTCTGCCTCGGCTGCTTCTGCTGATGCAATTCTCTCAGCTCGTGCTTATAATTAAAACGTTCTTCTTTGACTCGCGGACTAAGGAGAACCCGCCCCAACCCTTCGGACTCACGTATGCAGGTACACAAAAACAGACACACGAATATACGTGGATTACTTGAACAGCTTGGCGGTAAAGTTTTATCGTCTTTACTCTCCCGTTTCTGTCTTTTCACTCCAAGTAATACATACGGAAATGTAATATGCATGCTCAACCCTCGTCTGGGACAATGAGTATAATAGGTATGCACACACGTGAATTACAGATTATACTTACACATACTGTACGTCAGATGAGGATTGATTAAGAACGAGAAAAAGAAACTTCGTTTCGATAGAATCTTGCGAAAATGAGAATAGTTGAGAAGATGTTGGAATATTCTATTATATTAGGGTGAAAATATCTCGCTGGCAAAGTCACAAACGCATTGACCAAGTGTCTTCCTTTTCTCTCTCCCGCTCTTTTCGTTCACGAGTTTGTATCAAAGAGCAAAACTCTAAACGTGAGCCTAGGTCTTCGGTTAGAAAATACATAAAGTATTCCAACTCGACAGGGTTAGTCCTGCACGTTTTAACGGTCTTCCTCGGCCGTTTACGAACCTCATTTTGTGTCGCTGTTTCGCTTCGTTTGATCGTATAATTCAACTTCTCGCCCCCCCCCCCCCCCCCCCCCCTCCCCCAGATTTTAACGATTTACGAACGCCCGGATTTTTGTTACTGTTGTTGTTCTTCTTCTTTTTATTACCAAGCGATAACGAGAAAATTAAAAACGCAGAACGTAAATACGTTATTTTAATACGCCAAAGTTTTGCTAACAAATATTAATCACCTCGAACTCTACGGCTTGGTGAGAAAAATGTTAATCAAAGGGAACAGAGTGGGACGTGTATTATTTTCTCGGATTATGTTGGGTTTCAGAGATTTTTATGCGATAAAAAAAACTCAAGTATGCACATTATGAGAAAAAAAAAGAAAAAAAGA
This sequence comes from Neodiprion virginianus, assembly GCF_021901495.1. NCBI lineage: Eukaryota > Metazoa > Arthropoda > Insecta > Hymenoptera > Diprionidae > Neodiprion > Neodiprion virginianus. The sequence goes on from NC_060883.1 coordinate 1,771,352, forward strand.
AAGCGGTGTAAAAAAATCGTGAATCTGTAAGTCGGAATTGTCTGACCTTAAGTGTAAAAATGTCATGAACTACCAATGTTTCAACGACTGTGAGATTGAACGTGAGCAGATCGATGAGGCTTCCGCCGTCAACGGCAGCAGCTCTTCTTCTTTCGCATCGGCATTTTCGACATTGCGTAATTTCTTCCGTCTGTCGTCGTAATCGTCTTACGAGAGCAAAGAGATTCTCAGCAATCACAACCATTTTCGTCGTTAGCCCCGCAGATCCTGATCGAAATCAGGTCAGCTTATCGGCGGTTGCGAGGCAGAGCTTCGCCCCCAATTCCTCCCGCCTTCTTCTTTCTCCGCCGTCACATTCGCGTGAGTCCAATTTAGTTTCGTACAGAAAGCTTCTACCCTCTTTTTCAGCTTCCACAGAGGGGTGAGGAATATCGACTCGTTTCGGTGACGGACCAGCGCAAGGCTAGCGGAGCGAAAGGGTTGAGGGTAGTTTTCCCGAATGGCGTGAGCCGCTGGTGTGTGCATTGGTATCATGTATTCCATTCCATTTTCGAACATTGACTCGTTGTTCCTTCGTTATTCTCTGGTTCTTCCTTTTCGCTTGTTGGTATCGAAAAATGGAAATGAGGAGGGGTTGCAGGTTTGATAATCGATGTTTGAAATTAACTCGATCAATGGGTTACACTTAGTCAGGAGGCCGAAAAAAGCGATTTGTCAAGTATTTTTCACGAAGAGACATTTCTTTTTACACGTACCTTTTACATACTAGAATATTTGTAGATTACGAAAATGGGGGAAAAAAAATGGATTTTCGAAAAATCCCGACTAGTTACAACCACTTAAAATGCGGCTCATCCTATGTATCATGGTGTGTATACGCCACAGCCAATTGCACAGCTGTGTACTATTGGCCTACTTCAGACATAGGCCTGTATAGGTCTATACACATATGTATACCCGGAAATAATCGACGCGCGGTCTTGTACCAAGGCCCATTGATTACCGCAGGGTAATTGCCACGCTGTACTGCAGGCTCCAATCCCCGAAACCGCCCTTGCCACCCAGTATTTCACCCCCAAGTCCAATATACATATGTATCTACATACATGGTACATAATACACGAAACTGTGTACCTACCAAAGTCAACCATTTCTACCACCCGATAACCAATACTCACGTAGAATCCCCACTTCCATTCCATTTCATCGAGTCACCGCAATGACCTCCAATTTTGCAAGACTTTACGTTTATCTTCTTTAATTTCTCCCATTTAATTTTGACAAACCATCAAAACGTATTTAATATTTATCAACCCGAGTCGAAGAAAAATGTCAACCTCATAGGTATTTTATTCGTCGATATTTACCCTAAACTAATATATATTGGATTCTGATGTCAAAAAGTATACAAAATTTGTTGAATTTGAAAAAAATTAAGGGGCGAAAAAAGGGGTGAGGATGGACTGAATTCAGCACGGTGATCGAGAAAAGGAAAGATGGGAGTGAAAGGAGGAGGATAAGCGCCTCGACCATTATTCGCAGAGTTCAACTCTGACCCCAGCTTTGTTCTTGGGTATTCTTGACCCCCGTCACCCCATTTACAGGACAACAGGCGGTACAAGCTGCACGCCCACATGCAATATTATATATACATCCATACCATACATACTCTATATATATATATGTATACATAAATACATGTATACAGGATACGGGAAACATTGAACAGCAGTGAACACCAGGAAGACGGGGACAAAGACTCGGTGCCCGAAACGAACGGCTCTCCACCGAGAGGACAATGCTTCAGTATTTCTTGTCCTCGTCACGTCACCTCTGTTCACCATCCCCCCCTTCCTCTTAGATACTGCAGCCCTTTAAGAAAGACGCCGCGAAGATGCAGACAAGCGCGAATCCCTTTGACTCTAACCACTTTCTCTGGCAATCTGTGTTTCAGTGCCCCCCGAGCTACCGGCCATTTTGGACAGATGGGGTCGTGTCTTGAACGACAGCGTTGGCCCCTACCAAGAGGGTGACGAATTGCTGCTCAACTGTCGGGTGATTGGCGGTAAGTTATCATCATCCCCTTAACGTAAAGCGATGCACTCTCCGATTTCCACGTTGCCACCTCTTTACGTACTTAGTCGAAGACGATTTTAGTTTGTCACCAGGGTATTCCTCGACGTTTACTTTGTGAAACGAATAAACTAATTATATTCCCCAACCACTGGTCAAAAGAAATGACCGGAAATACTTCACCTCAATTTGTGTGCACAATGATTCGTGACAAGTTAATCAGTGTTTCTTACACTACGTTCTTCGCATTGTTCTTTTGTATCGTGCACTGGGTTCAAGTAGTTGTGCGTGACGACGGGGGGAATGAAAATTCTGTATCGGTGACACATTCTTTGTGTACACAGGTTCACTCCGTGGGTGTCCGTTGAGGCTTTTCCTCCTTTCGTGCCATGCGGGGTCGTTATTGTAACATGACAAGTCCATTTAGCCCTGTGGGCGCAGCACCCAAACACTCCACCTCATCTGCCCACTTTTCTCTTACCGAAACATTTCACACCTTCGTCTCTTTAACCGGATATACGCCGGCCACCTTTAAACACGGAAATGAAAGTGACATCTGAAAGAAAAGGCTTTCGGTAACAAGGACGAACCATTCATTAACGTCCGCGGTGAGCTCTATACTTGACCATGCAAACCCAGTGGCACTTTAACGGGGAAATGTTGAGCTTAGGTGAAAACGAAGTGAAAATTCGTATCGCTATTTGACGAGCGGAATTTATTCGTTTCGAATGACGATGGGAGGACTGGCGAAGCTTCAAACACGCGTCAAACAATTGCGGGTGGTTATAATTACAATTTCGTACGAGTTTGCAGTAATTGAATCAGGATGTGCATTGTACTACGAAATTAGAATACTCGCTAACTTCTCGCAAACTGCAGATTCAATCTTGCTGGGTGTAAGATTGTGAGGAGTACGAGGTATGCACATTGATCTCTGAGTATCACTGTTGGAGTCTTAAGCTAGAGAGAGCTGAAGAGCGAGGAACTTTTAAATACGACTTTTGATGTACGTACCAGTTAGATTTTCGAGTAAGCGAAACTGCCGAGAGACCAACAAAGATGTAGCGAAATGTGTCTCAACTTCCTTCCTGGCTTCCTTCGAATCCCATCGTCATAGTTTCTGTCAAACGTGTTCGCATTATACAGAGAGTTCGGGAGTTGATGATGTTGGTCGTAGCTGTAGGAGGTTTGAGGTTTGAATATACTAGAAGGAGATTGAGAGAGAGATAGTAAGAGCGAGAGTGAGAACGGGAAATCCTTTGATCAATATCTCCAATTAATGGAACAGAAGCTTTCGACATAACGACTATGTGTCAAAACCACCTTTTGCAACACTTGCACACCAACGTTTCTCAGCATCGCCAATTAAACACAATATAAAGAAGCGGAAGAAGAGGATGCAGCGCACAGAAAGAAGAGACAAAGGAATATCATAAACACGATCGACAAGCTTCGTTATCGTTACGCCCGTCATACCGAAGTATGTAACAGACGGAAATCAACCTTGATCATAACGAAACGACCCCTTTGTTATTGAGCGGTCCGGTTTATCTCTGTGTGCTTGTGCGGTGTAGTGGGTACTTAATTTGATTAACGCAATGTTCCGATAAGCGTGAAACTCTTGGAAATGAACAGCATCATGTATTTGCGTCATGAATTGGGTTGGAGTGAACCCCGTCTCAATTAACTCGGTCTAATTTCAAGTCAGAAACAACAGAACTTGAGGTCACCCTTCAACCACAATCGTTTCTTACCAGGTAACAGCCACACGATGACCTTCCTTCCTTCCTTCCTTCCTTTCCTCATTTACGTTCAATTTTACGGAAAAAATTCCCGAAAGCTGTAAGACAATCAGTTTAAAGAAAATTTTTAATTTTCGGTAAACGACACAGAGTGGAAGATCGTTCACTCTTTCACTCTCTTTCTCTTTCTCTCTATCTCTTGCCGTAACCAATCGTCAAATAAAATGAGACACAGGAGAATAAAAAGCTCGGGAAACTCTACGCCTGGTAAATCCACTGTGTAAATATACCTTTAGCTCGGTGCACCACACTGCATAAGTCAAATATAAGCAAGCAAATATCGACGTGAATACCCACCTTCTGCTCATTCGAGAAGTGCTTTACCAAGACGGTTTATACACTCGGTGCTTGAGCTGTGCGAACTTCAGCCGAACTACCTTATAAACAAAACCTAAACATAGGCTCAACGGTACAATACAATGGCCATAGAGTTGGACAAGTGGAGAACACCAGAGGCTATAATGAAGTTTACTCAGACGATCGAACGGATAATGTCACTGGTTATTAGACCAGGGAAAAAGCTTACTCTGCGCTTTTTTTTCTGTCGATCCGTTGCCTCTTTCCTCTAGTTTTCTTTTTGTTTTACCGTTCAAAGCTAAGTGAAAAGTTTTACGTTCGCTTAGGCAATTCTGGTGGAGTAAAGTTACTCTCTCTATCTCTCTCTCTCTCTTCCTCTCCCGCTCTCTCCACCATTTCTTCTCTTTCCATTCGTTATCGGCACTGCCATGCACTTACTTCACCAGCTGGGTATAAATTCCTGTACTCTGTTTAGAAATCAATGTTCCATAGGTACTCGATCCCCTTTTCACCTCACAACCGTTTTTCTATGTTTCTTCAACCATTTTCCTTCTCGTCGCAAAACCATTTTCACGTTCATCTTTTAACCATGGTCGGTCTTCTTCATCTTTCTGGCGTCGACGATACCGTTCTTCATTTCTCAGAAGTTAAATATCGAGCTTTTTACCGTTCCCTCGCACACCCGCCGCTCCGTCAGTTGTTCGCCTTTCAATTCACCTCACGGAATATATCCGGACCGTTCACCCAGCTTCTCCAAAGGTCTCCGAAGGTCTTGCTCAAACCGCCGATCGGCCTTGTCTCCACCTATCTCGTTCGACATAAATTTCTATCCCTTACCACTTTGCGATTCTTCCATTCACCTCAGCCCATTCCTGACCCCTAACTTCGATATCACCAATTCACGACGGTAGCCCGATCGAGAAACCGGTGATGTCACTGGGTATTAGATGAACATCGATCTTTGACAAGAGTTTTCCTAGTCGTAAAAAAAGGAGTAAGAGAAAATTTAATGTCGCGAGAGTATTTTCTCGTCTCTGCGGCAAGGAGCTGAGTAGAAAAATAAAAAAAAAAAAAATACACGTGAACGTGCGCCGTGGAGGAAGATTCGTTTTTCCGTCAAGATCGTTAGAACGAGTTTATCCGCTTTGATAAATATTAATCTCGTCGTCTCGTACCGTCGTTGATTACGAGTTTCCAACTTCTTTTCAAGAGAGCGAGCGAGAGGGTCCGAAAGTTGAGAAGCGAGAAGACAGCTCGTCGAAAGGTTGGAAACGAAAGCCTCGAGACATTCGGGATCGGAATTTAAATTGACGAAATCTCCGAGGGCGGCGATTCCTCCCCTACTTGCCGCTTCTCTTCCATTCTCCATCCCCCGTTCGCTCACTAAGCATTGCATAAGCGGACCACCGAAGCTACACCAGCCAGCGAGCCGCCGCTAACTGTCCCACTTCAATTCCCAAAGCGGTTGTTGCCTTTGCGGCTGACGGTCACGCGATATCTCGAACCAAAGCTTCTCCGCCACCTCGAAGGCAAACTCGATCGGACTGAAAAAGAAAACGAAGAGCCGGAAGCCCGGTGAATTTTTTCCAGCTTTTCCGGGACAGCCGAATCGAACGAATCGGCGACAGCGGCGAGTTGCGAATTTCACTCTTGCTCAGAAGGGTATTAAAATTTTCAGAGAAATTGAAGGTCTGGGGGAGAAAATTTTTTTCACATAAATCGCGGAAGAAGGACAGAAAGAAGAAGAAATTAAGGCGTCAGGCGGAGGACGATGGCCGTTATTAACCAGTCGTTAAAGCTCTCGAGCATGAGAGGACGGACCAAGAGGAAGACGAAGAAGAGGAGGGAGGCGAAGCCTGCTTAATTCGTAAGCTCGAACGGTCGTTTGCGTTAGTGCTTAGCGACGGGGTCTGGCTTCGGCTTGCCTCTAGCGTTGACTTTAACTACCCCCCGGCGCCGCGGCGCTCCAGCCTCGCGATTCAACCTGCCCAACCATCTCGGGGATTTTAATCCACAGATATCCGTCCGCCGATATCCTCAGGGATTACGGTCACCCGAACCGCTCACGTTTATCTGTATAGAACGAGAGACAGATGGTTAGATACACAGATATCATCCCCCCGAAAAAGGAATGTTTAGCCAACCAAACAGCTGAGGCTTGTCGCGAGTCGGTGGAGATTCGAAGATAGGGAAGCGCTTCTCGTACCTTTCCTTTCATTCTTCTTTGGAAGTGCGTCAGGTTTTCAAAGACACTGCACTTCGCGTGTCCGGGTGAAATGTAACCGGATTCGTCTGAAAATAAATTCTGAGGTATTTTTGGGTTTCCCGTTTTCGGCGTTGGTGCCAAACTTCGGAAATTCAAAATGGATAGTCAGTTCAAGTCCCGGAGAGCGTGGAGGGTCAAGTATTGAGGGGTTGACGATTCCACTTTGGGTAAAATGTCTGGAAGCTCGTACCATCGACTAATTTGAAACTTGTTCTCTTCACGTCTTGCTCATCTCTCATTTAATATCCCTTGATACCCATTCCTGCGTACCCTTATATTCAAGCGTTTTCAGAGACCGGCGTTCGCCTCTTTCTGTTCTTCTTTAACCTCCTCATCCTCCCATTTATTGGACAGCTAGGTACGAAGAAAAGGGGCCAGCCTGCTATCTCATTTTTCATCCATTAAATCTTTACTGCTCCGTTCGGGTTATTAAAGCCTTTCTCTTTTCCTCGAAGAAGATCAAGGAGGGGTAGATTGCATCCCACTATCCGTGGCCCTAATTTCGCGATAATTTCATCGTGTTTAATTACGCAATTAGGAAAGCTGCGGGTGGTAAGGGATCGAGCCAAGAAAAGGGGCAACAGTATACGCATTTTCCACGTCTATATACATCCGAGTCATCCCATTCAAAAGGGAAAAAAATAATTCTTTCAAAGATGAATAGAAGGCGAAAAACGTCTACCAACATTCTTTAAATATGATGAATCGTTTCTGATTCCAGGTAAACCACCGCCGCTTGTCAGATGGCTGATAAACGGAATCGTAAGGGATCAAGAATCGGAAATTCGAGCGGGTGACGTAATCGAGAACAGGTGAAAAAAAATTTTATACGTTCATTTTGTTATTTTCAAATTTTATTCAAAGATTCGGCACATCGAATTTCCATCAATATTTTAATTTCTGATTTGTTGTTTCCGTCTTGCCATTTGTGACCAATCAGTTCAATTTATCCTCTTCTAATTTCCGATTCTCTACATTTTTTTCTCTCCGCTTACAGGTTGACGTTGTCATCGATAAGCCGTTCCGATCTCGGCACGAGATTCACCTGCCAGGCACTGAACACAAAACTCGTCGAGCCTAAAACAGCTTCGCTGATCCTCGAAATGAATCGTGAGTGGAATAGATTTTTTCTCACTTTATTTTTTTTCAGTTGCCCCTTTGGTTCCATCCTCTTCCCAGCGGGCAATTTTTTCGTTCTCTCTTTTCTCCTCAAATTTTGCACCATTTTCTTGACGATTTTTACTACCGTTATTGTCGTTGTCAAAATGAATATAAATAGGAACAAAGAAAATGAGAAAAATTTTTTAAATGTTGCCCGATTCGTTTGTTGCTGTGCTTTGTTTTTTGCTTTGTTTCTTTCAATTATCCTAATCTTTCCTTTCCCCATCTGTTTCCCAGTGAAACCGTTAACGGTGAAGATAAAAAAACCGGGATCAACAACGACGACTATTAGCAACGGAATTGGCGAGGCTCTCAGGGCTGGCAAGCTGTACAAGGTCGCATGCGAGACAACCGGCTCCAGGCCTCCGGCTATCATTACTTGGTACGAGGGACAGAAGCTCCTGATGGGCGACAAGGTAGGAGAAGATTGAATACCCACTTGATTTAATCGCCAAATTAATCCTCGTTATTCCCCCTCCGTCGCGTATTAACGATGTTTGTTACACTCGCTTGATCATTGCCAGCGTATAATGTCCAGATAAAATTAACGCATTTCGTAAAAAATCCATTGCAGGCTTTGAATTTGGCCTAACGAGGAAAAGCAAATTTCGGAAAACAAAGTAAAGAAATAAATGAACAAATTAAACACTCGTATTAAATTCTCACATTTCACTGTAAAACCAATCGTCGAGTAAAAGCTTTCGCTTTTGGTTACACGACGTGGAGCTCTGTGTGGGCAGTATAGCTGCAAATAGAACGCGACGAGCGGATGGGAAGGGTATGTAGGCAACGCTCTGTAGTTCAGGACTTGAATGGAGATAGTTAAGGGGAGAAATTCCCTGGGGACGCGTAGCATTATCGATAACCAGGAATCAGGTTGTACTTCACCCCCTACCAACACCATGTGTACCTACGTACGTATTGCATACGCGAACACGCATTGTGTACGTATATACACGCATATACGAGATACCATTAAAGCACAGTGCGCATATGTTGCAAGAATCCAGAGATCCGTGTAATTAAAAATCATTTTTTCAAACATCGTACACTATAAACGGCCAAGTTTATCACCCTTGCCAATTTTGTTCTATTTACTATGTTCCATTGTTGTATTTAGATGGAAAATCTTTGAAAGTTTACGAGAACTTCGTCCTTTTCCTCTTTCCCTCCGATCTTCTTTCCTCTTGACGTTCCGGTTTCTCTGAATTTGAAACAACAGCTTGGAGACTTTAATATTACCATTTAATCAGAGGCGTGTGTAATCAATCGCTGTTAAATGATTGTAATACGTCAATTTCTATAAGTACAAGCGATGGAAAAAACGAAAAAAAAATTCGTTGCTTCTGAATCATCGTACAAATTCTTTAAAAATTTTATTACCGAACACCGGAATAAAAGTTCTTCTATTCTTGTTTCACCGTTGCAGAGGAAACCCTGGGAGGAAGAAACTCGAGAGAATCGAACCGTCAGTTTGCTCAGCTTCCAGCCGAGGGTCGAGGACAATGGAAAAACTATCACTTGCAGGGCCGAGAATCGAAACGTGACTGGTCTACACTTGGAAACTTCCTGGGTTATAAACGTCGAATGTAAGTCCGATAATATCATTATATATATATATCGACTATATTTTTTTACGCCGTGTTTCATTCGTTCCTAAATTCGCGTTTTTCCTATTTTTTATACTTACAACGTACCTCTAAAATGGTTGAAAACATAGTTTAATGAAAACAAAAGGACTGATTACAGACAGAGAGATGTGGAAGTTTTTTTGCATCGACAGATATTTTCTATTCTTCCATTCCCTCCATATTTTCCCCCGCATTTCTTGCCACTCGGTTTTATTATCCTTATACGTTTTACGAGGATATTGATCCTTTTTATTTCATTTATTGCACCGCGCGGGGTTTTACTCTATTTTTTTTTTTTCATTTTTTTTCCTTCTTTACCTATTCTCCCACTTTTCGCATTGTCATTTTCTTCCATTTTCTTGTTTGGTCGTTTTATACATATGCGCGCGTATGGGAATGAGAATGAGAGAAAGAGAAGGAGATTGTCTCTTTGATACTTTTGTCGCAAATACGATATCCTCGCTACATATTATTGCACAGTGCAAACATCATTCTACAGGACATGAACCGATATCCGATACATATCGTACAAGTTTTATTGCCCGTTGAAATTTATCACAAAATTACACCCCTCGATACACGCTGCCTGGCTCTGACACTCACTCTTTTGCATCGTAAACTTTTCCCATTCGTATAACGATTCCTCATATATATATATATATACATTTTTTACAGCCTTAGCAAAATATTCGCCAAAGTTACAAGCTTGTATTTCGAGTTGCGATTCGGCAGAAAAAAAAAGAGAATGAATTAATGATTGAATAAAAAACGAACAGTTTGATCACTCTGAATTTTTTTTTTCAACGCCGGCGAAGTTAAACGTGTATAAAATAGGAAAAAATCAGCGAACCGAAGAAGGATATTCGAAATGTAAAAACACCGAAAACGAGAACATCATTTTCTCAGACATGTCGTTTATTCTATTTTGTTGGATAAAAAATTTAAGAATCCAAAGCTTATAAAATCGAACGAAAAGCTTGAAATTGTTTTCCGGATATCGCATCGTTGAAAAATTCACCATCAAGCATTGCCAGAAATTTTCTAGATTACGGCGTATCAATTGCAGTACGGAAAAAAATTCTAGAAATTTTCAATCGCAAAACTGCAGTTCAGCTTAAAATTCGTAAAGATAATAAGCTTGAAAATTAGTTTCTCAATCCGGTTAAAAGTTATACTTTGAAATTCTGACCGAATAATGGTTATAATATAATCATTATCTTTGTTGTTCGGTAACGTCTGTGTTTGTTTTCTCTCTCTCTCTCTCTCTCTCTATTTCTCTTTCTTTGGCTACTCGGAAAATCATTTTCTTCGACGATGCGGAAATACGTGAAAAGCGTATATATTTTTTTTATTCTCAAGAGTGGGTAGCTCGGGGATGAAATACACGGATAAAATAAAAATAAGAAATTGAGGCTCTCCTGCAGCCTCCAGCCTTCTATTCTCTCTCTCTCTCTCTCTCGCTTTACAAATGGAAGTATGGAAGCTGAACAAATTAGGGTTCGGTGAGCCGAGCTTTCTTCTCTCATTCCGGGCTTCTCTCTCCTCTCGCATGTCAGCGCGTAACGGCTCTACACACCCACAAAGACGGTAACAAGTAACAGGGGCGGTAAAAGCCCCCCGAGTAAACCGAGATGACGTCACGGCACGTATTCAATTACCTTGACCATCGCCCTGAGATCCTTCAAATTACAACCCCTTTGAAACTCGACACCGACGCCCTCGTCCCCGACCTCGCCTTACCTTCTCTCCTCCCTCCCTCCTTCCTTCCTTCCTTCCTTCCTTTCTTTATTTCTCTACCGCCTCCGACGATGAAAAACCGCTTAATAGAGGCTCTGCCGTTTTCAAAATATCGAAAAGGAAACGTGGAAAATGAAAACAATTGGATAAAATAATATGTGATACATTTCTAAAATCAAACTGGGATTCGAATTTTTTACGAAATTTTTTTTGTAACTCTCAGTTTCATTTTCAAATTTGGATGGTTGTGGAAACGAATTGATATTCTTCGTTTTGCGGTAGATTTTTGGCTTAACTACGTTCTCGTGTACTTAATTTCGATTTTTCACTCGAAGCATATTTTCATATCGAGACTTTCTGTGCGTTTATTTCCTCAATTTCTTTCGATTCGTTTCATTCCTATCCGAGTTTATATCGGTGAGTTAAAATATACTCGTTTACCAATATTTCCTTCATCTTATAGAAGAGCTATCTTGTGCCTACTCAAGTATAAACAACAATATATATTTGTACGAGAAGCCAAAGATAGAGAGACAGGGAGAAATGGAATAAAAATAACTCGGCGAAAAACGGAATAAACGACGTTTTCACCTTCAGGTTCAACGAGGTATCTGAAACGGAAAAATTAAGAATGTTGTATTCATTCGCAAACCTTGTTTACACAGAGATACGTATTTTATAAACTCGAGTTCTGCAGATGCGTTTCGTTAAAATTGCTGCTGCTGCTGCTGCTGCTGCAAACATTTTTCTCTCGTCTTAATTTCGCCACTTTTTTTTTCTTTGTAATTTTTAAGTTTCCATCTTTTGCTTCACTTAAAAAAACAACCACCCTCCTTCTTTCTCCTCTTTTAACTCTTCTACTTTTATTTTACGTTACTCTTATTCTCACACTGTGATTTAATTTCTACGTCGCTGCCTAATTTCTATTCCGACGCAGCTGCACTCCGGCGTTTTTATATGATTCCATTTCCTTCTCTTTCTCCCTCTCTCTCTCTCTCTCTCTTTTCCTTTCTTTATCACCGTTTTGTCTTTAATTGGTACATTGCCCTGAAAATAATTCGATAATAAAATGTAAAATGGAATAATCGTAAAGAAAATCGTGATTGGTTTAGTGTTTTTTTGCTCATTCCACTTGCGGTCGTGGAATCAGAATTAAAGATAATGAAAAATCCTCGACTTTCTAATTCTAATCACTAACGCAACCCCAACCAAATGTTGTTAATTGAAGGGTCTTGTTTTACAGATCCGCCAATCGTTTCGCTGAGGTTGGGATTAACTTTGAGCCCTGAGGACATCAAGGAAGGGGTTGACGTCTATTTCGAGTGTCACGTCAAGGCGAATCCGCCGTGGAGGAAGCTAACCTGGTATCACAACGTGAGTCAACAATACATACATACACATATAATATACACACACGCGCACCGCGTGCAATACGTTGTAAAATTATTTACACAGCATTTGTCTATATATCGGCTTGAAATTACTATTTGGCTGTAAATTAAGCAAGAAAATTACAACCCGAGGTAATGATTTTACCGAGTTTTTCGCGAAAACCAAGAATCTCATTTAATTCGTTATTAATGATAAATAGACTTCGAATCAGTCGACATGTTTTCACCGTTATCTGCTTTGTTGTCATACTTTATTTCACATAATATTATATTCTTGCCACATATGTCGAAGAAGAAGTTTATTATCATCTGAAACGAGGGTACAAAACAGAGAATATACATGTACGTATGTATGATCGAACGCGTTGGAAGAAGTTTTATAAGAAGCAGCAGCGGTGAAAGCGTCGGGAAAGAAAGAAAAAATGTACAAAGAAAAAGAAAAAGAATAAGGATCGGCAGATGCTGGGTAAAGAGATTGGCGCTGGTGAAACTTGCGGCTTAAAAATATAATCAGACTTCGTTTCACCGAAAAAAATATATCTCTCGTTGTGTATCTTCGTTCGATCTTTTTTTAAAATTTTTTTATTATTATTATTTTATTTGATTCGTGATTCGTACAAAATTGCAACATTAATTGTTTTACGATAACGTTGAATTTTTCTCAGGTAAAGATTGAATTTCGTGATTACGCGCTAGTTGTATTTTATGTATAATGTATCGCGGTTTTACAAAGACACGACGCACGTACGCGACGTGTTAGCTTTGGCAGGCTTAATTAGGAGTTAACCGCACCCTCAAATACGCCGCGTGTCACAGAACTAACGTCACTTACAATTATACAAACAGCTGGACGAATGTATATAATTGTACAGGGTGTCCCATTGAAAGTAAAAAATATCCTCTGGTACATCGAAATCTAAGCATTGAATTGAAAATTCTTTCCAACAAAAGTTGTCGTAGTATATGAAAAAGGACGCGAGGCCCAACTTTTTTCATTCAAAAGGAACCTCCGATTTTTTATTGCATTTTTCTTATCTCTCGTTGAAATGTCCTTCGTATACTTTTAATGCTCGGTTATCGAAATATTTGAGGATATTTTTTGAAATGGGACACCCTGTATAACATTTATACGTATACGTAATATTATCTTTTTACTGCTCTCAAAATTTTTCTTTTCTCTCCCATCTTTCTCATCTTTTCGCGTTTCATCGGGTATACGATTAATTGGTAGGGAAAAATACGATCAAGAATGCGAAAAATCTATGTTACGAGAATCAAAGAGAAGAAATTTGTATTTATTATTGCTCGATCGAATTGCCGAATCAATTATCGATGCTGCAACTCTGTTACGAAAGAATTGTTTTGCGTGTACGTGTGTTTCCGTACACACATGCATAGATATATATATATATATGTGTGCAGGATAATATACATGCGCAGGTGTATACGTTTGGTACAGTAGCTAAAGTTGCGTGGCTCAGGTGGAGGAGCAAATTGAACGAGGCGGAAGTTTTCACCTACGGAAAAAGACGTATACGTACCTACTTAACGTATATATCTGTGTATACACACGTAAAACGTATTTACACGGAGATAGAACTTTTGGACAAACGCGCGATGTTGAAAATTATCGAAGAAATAGTCGATCGGTCGTATAGATTTGTTGTTTTTCAGAAATTTTGTTTCTTCTAAATTTTTCTCTCAAAACTTTTTCATTTGCCTGCCGAGTCTGATCAGTATCGGATTTTTCACTCGGCCGATTCCGTAAAACGGAATTTCGCATTGGCTGAAAAAATTCCGTATCCTTGTAAGAATTTATTCCTATCCCGAAGGACAAAAATAAAATGAAAAGAAAATGAAAATCACGAGGTCTCAGTTTCGGGTTCCAGCCCGGATCGTCGGGGACAGTATTTCGAGCAATTAACGAGCCAACTCAATTAAACTAGACTGTAATCCCGGTGTATATAAGGCGCGTTTCAACGCGAGAGAAGAGCGAAGGGGAGGCAAAGGGAGGCAAAGGGAGGCAAAGGGAGGCCTAGATGAGCCGAATCGGAGGTCGTCCTCCCTGCGCGGCATAGGTTAAGCCTCGGGTTTATCCCGGTTAAACCCCAACCGGAATTCCCGAGGGAACGGGATTCCCAGTCGCGCAAAACCCCGGACGTACATAACGCACTCGGCACCCGCTTATACGTGGAATTAGTCATAGGCGAAAATACGCCGTGCGAAGGTTGGAAAAAGATGCCGAATTATTTTCATTCAAACTGGGGGGAAAAAATCGGGTGTAACGTTTGCGGTGGAGGAAAAACAAATTTATAAAAAGAACATCGGTCGTCCTTCTTTCTTTCTTTTTATTTTCGTTTCAAATAGCATGAAAATTGTTGAAAATCTAATTAATATGTACGCCAATTTATTTCACTCTACGATGGTTGAAATAGATTTTTTTTCTTTCATCACTTATTTCAATATTTCCGTTTGTCGATCCTAATAAATATCCCTGGACTTTTATAAATTTAAATACTCACAATTAGCGTAGCAATAATACAAAAAAGAATAGTTTCGACAAATTCGTCTAAAGTGTTCTCATACACGTGAATACATACATACGTACATCCATATGTGTGTATGTTTCATATTTTCTCGACTAAATGAAGTTAAGGGACTGACTCCAGCAGCAGCAGCAGCAGCAGATTCAAATCAAGTTAAAGTTTTCGACGGAATTGGAAGGGTATCCAACCTGGTTGGAAAGTGAGGTAGGGGTGGGGGACTAGTTAACCCTTATTTAAGCCAAATACCCCCAAAATCTGATTAGCGGAGAAGCGTGCCGTGAAACCGCGATCGGCATCAGTGACGTTTCTAATATGATAAAGTAACAAATAATTGCATCAGTATGAACGCCAATGGGAAATTGTAGTAGCTGATTGCGTTGATATTATATATTATTTCAGTCTTGAATAGTGAGAATTTTTTCATCTCGCGAAACGCGATCAAAAGAAGAAGAAGAAAAAAACTACAAGTTTATTCTTCCAAGTTTGAAAATTTCGTATCGATGATAACAGATGTAAAAAAATGAAAAACGACAAGTTGTGATACTTTTTTTTTGTATTTTCGAATATAATTCTGCAAATCGATGAGCGTATTTTACGGTTGAATTATGGGGTGAAAAAATTGTGTCAAGTTGTGGGGAACATAATAAGGGGCAGGGATGAAAATACCCTCGCGTAAATAAATGCAAGATATCAGATTATAAAATCCATTTAATAAATTCCTCCCGACGCGGGGAACCGGTGAATAATTGCTATCACTTATAGCGTCGCGGGGTTTTTGTGAGATACATAAAAGAATAGGAATGAGAAGAAGAAGAAGAAGAAGAAGAAGAAGAAGAAAGGGAGGATGTATTCCCGCAACTCGTCTCTCCTCGAGATTCAAATGGCCTCGTTTTAAATCGATTTAGAATTGTCTTCGCCCCCTCTTCGAATGGTTATGGGAAATGAAACCTGCAGACGATGAAACTGCCGTCGAGATCGTCGTCGTCGTCCTTACGGAGGAAAAACTCGAATAAAAGAAAAATAGAAGAAAAAAATAAAATAAAATAAAATAAACAAAGAGGAAAATACAAGAAAATCAGATCGAATTGAATTACCTGAAAAAAAATTCACGCGGGTTGAACGCAATTCTGATCATCGCTGTTGATATATAATGCGTACCCAAGATGTACGGGGATGCAAAATAAACAGGTTAAAAGTAAGGAAATCTAATTTTTGCGATCGTCTGACTTCTGTTTCTTTTTTTTCTCTTTTTTCTATTTCCTTGCTTCCGCAAACGCGTGAAAATTATTCCCGCAGAAAACTGATCCACCAACTAGCGTGGAAGAAAAAATGAAATGCATAGCTATCGTGATTTCCAATTGCGGTTTCATCATTTCTTTTTCTTTTTTTTTTTTTTTTATTCCATCTATCTCACATCCGCCGTCTGTGTAGCTCTTTTTCTATTTATTCGTTGTTTTTTTTTTTTTACCTTCTCTGCGTAGAGTTCTTTTGATCTGAAACACGATCTGCAAGCATCGCTTCGATCATCGCGTTTCATAACGTGACAGAAATTGCTCGAGTTTTGTAGTTTTTTTTTTTTTTATTCTGTTTTTTTTTAACACACTTTTTTCTCTTTTTTTCGCTGTTCGGTGACTATGACGTTGAAATTGACGTTGACGTTGATGGAGAGAGAATTTTGACACGTTGTACATACAGCTGATCCAATTTACACTGTATTTTTTTCAATTTCGATGTTTACTTAACATCGTGCATATATATGTATGTAATATTTAAATTATAAAAAGAGACAAACCGCAGAGTTACTTGAGATTGATAAAAAGTGTCTATAAATTGAACAAAAATAATTTAATACCCTGCCAAAGAACAATATAATCCTTAAGCCACGCTACCGGAAAAAAAGGGGTGTCGAAATCGGGGCGGAAATTTATTGCACGGAGAGAAAAAATATTTATCGATCCGAACAATCCTGTTTATAATTTTATTTTCTTCTAATCCTTGAATTTACTCTATTTCTGGTTGCTCTTTTTTTTTCTTTTTTTTTTTTTTGTAACTCAGAACGAGCTACTGGTACACAATTCGTCGGCAAAAACGATAATATCGAACCAGAGTCTGGCTCTTCAAACTGTGACAAGGGGCAGCGCCGGTCTTTACATTTGCGCAGCGAGCAACGATCTAGGCGAAACAAGAAGCGAGCCGCTACCCTTCAGAGTGAAATGTAAGTGGAGCTTTTTACTCTTTCCATTCTTTTTTTTTTTTTTCTCGTCAGTGTTTTATTGGATATTCCATGCGAATCCAACCAACGTCCGACCCTCGCGATTTTTGATTATTCTCAAAATGTTTTCTACAATTGTCGCAATTCCGAAACGGTACCCCGAAGTCTTTCAGATTTTTTAACCAACTGCTCGATTGTTTATACATATTTGACGTGATTTTGGAAAGGACCTTTT
Source organism: Neodiprion virginianus (assembly GCF_021901495.1). Lineage (NCBI taxonomy): Eukaryota > Metazoa > Arthropoda > Insecta > Hymenoptera > Diprionidae > Neodiprion > Neodiprion virginianus. Next base: position 1,788,703 of record NC_060883.1, read on the forward strand.
TTAAAAAATTTTATTCCCCTCTTCTCTCCTTACTTTTATCACTCGAATTTCGGATTGTCACAAGGAATTTCTTCCGGCTCGAGGGAAATGAAACGCAAGGAAGAGAAAAAAAAAAAAAAAACGCAGGCAGAAAATTCGAGATAAAACGGCTACCGTGACTCTTTTGGAGAATTCGCTATCGCGGCTAGAAAACTTTTGGCCCGGCCAGCGAGTCGTAAAATTTGTCGGTAATAAAGCGAAAACACGTGCTCGGAAAATCATCCAATATCACGAGACATTACATTGCACAAGTTTTATCGTCGGTTGGCGAATTTTTTTTTTTTTTTTTTATTACATTAATCTAACAAATTTTTATCACGCGCTCTTGACTTTGATCTACCCGACCAATCAAGATTAGAGAATTTCCCTTCGCGATCTTGGATAAATTTTCAGATTATCATTGTTGAAAAATTTACTCCCAACGAATTTCCTTTTCTTTTTTTTTTTTGCAACACGTAAAATTGCACAAATTCAACTCGGCAGTTACCCCCGTCTGCAAGGACGAAAGGGTGATCGTTGTCGGGGCTTCGAAGGGCGAGTCGTTGGACGTCGTGTGTCGGGTCGAAGCACATCCGCCCGCCCACAGCTTCCGGTGGAAGTTCAACAACAGCGGGGAGACTCTAGAAGTCGTTTCCAGCACCCATCGGGTATCGAACAACGGAGTCAGCAGCACCCTCAGGTACACCCTGAGCAGCGAACGCGATTACGGAACTCTGAGCTGTTGGGCGGACAACGCGGTCGGTTCGCAGACAAAACCGTGCCTCTTCCAACTGGTTGCCGCAGGTGAGTTGTCATATTTGACGAGGTAACGAAACGTCGGAGGTAAAGGAATAAATCGGTGTTGGGCAATTTCTGACCGACCGTCGAGGAGTCAAATTTGATTTTTTTTTTTTTTTTTTTCTTTCTTTGTCGTACGTATATTTGTCAGATTTCAGACAATCCTTAATGCGCAAAGTGCAAGCGCGATTTTTCCTAAGCATGCATCGTTACTGTAACGTTGCTAACTTTGACCTCGTAGAGTTTCAACATTATTTCTACCCTTAGTCTTTATTCAACTTCCATTTGTTGAATCTTGAATTTTCGACGCCGATGTTATTCCCTCACCTTCCGTCTTCGATTTTTCTCTCTTCTCTTCTCCTTTGTTATAACATTTTTCAGTCGAAATGTTTGGTACGGGAGAGAAAAAAAAAAAAACACCTATCGCGTACAAAGTATTTTTCAACAGCTTTGTTTATTTTTATCAGCTTTCACATCACTCTGTTTTATAAATTCGATACTTTCTCTTCCCGCAAGTTGTTCACCTGACGTTCTCTCTTCTTGTTCTCACGAGTCGTCGTCTTGAATCTCGTTTTCTCTGTTGGGAACAAAAAAAAAAAAAATAAAAAAAAGAAAAGAAAAGAAAATGAATAAATTGAAACACGGGAATAATTCCGCTTCTCGTGACCTGTTTTAGGAAAACCTTCCCCCGTGAGAAACTGCTCGTTGGCAAATCAGACCTACACGAGCGTTGAGGTGCGTTGTGTGCCAGGATACGACGGCGGTTTGCCACAGCGTTTCGTCCTCGAGGTTTTCCACGGCGACGTTGATTTCTTATCGAGCACCCAACCGCTTTACAACGTTTCGAATCTCGACGAGCCGGTTTTTTCCCTAGCTGGCATCGAGGCGACCGTCGATGCCGGTGTTCACGTTGCCGTTTACGCCGTCAACGCCAAGGGGCGAAGCACCGCCGTCGTACTCAGCGAAGTCACCTTCAGAGACGCTGAGAAACGAACCGGTGAGTTTTTCGACACCTTCGTAATCCAGGTTCTTGGTTGATTTTTGTTTTTTTTTTTTTTTTACATCATTTCATAACACGTGTATTACGTGTAGTCACTGTAACATATGCTCAAGATCTCCAAAAAATTTTATCTTTAATTCCGTCTACGCCTGCGATTTTTTCGAATCGAAATTATCGTCGATTTTACGTCTGAATGTCGATCCGAAGATTTATTTATCGGTCTACTTTTTTGTTGTTGGATAACTGTTTTTCTTTTTTTCTCCTCTCTCTCTTCTCTTCAACTCCTTCGTGCAACCTTCGTGAAAATTATCGCGTTTGACCCAGAAACGCGGATTTTTTTGCATGTGCTTTTCGTTTTCTTTTTCTTTTTTTTTTTAATTTTTTTATTAGCGTTGGTTTCTCATGTTTATTTTATTTCATTATTTTTCTTTTTCTTTCGGCATTGTAAGTCTGGCGGGCGGACAGTTGATAAACGATAATAATAATCCCCGGCAATAGTACACGCGAGGTTAGCGAATTCACTCCTGAAATAAGGCGCGCAATCTTATAGATTAGTCTAACAGTCTCAAGGGTAAAAAAGGGGGGAGAACCTCAATTTTTATTCGGTCAGTAATTTTCAAAAAATATTAGAACAAAAATGAAAAATGAGATAAACGAGGAAGGAAGGGAGTAAGAGGAGCGTTTGTTGGTGTCACTTGTGAGATTGGCAAATAATGAAAATTACTTTTTGACAATACTACCGTTAGACAACGAATCTTGGTCAAAGACTAGCCCTTTTTATTTGTTTTCTTCCGTTTCACTTTGTCATTTCTTCTCGTTATTGTTATTCATATTTTTTCATATTCATAGTTGTTTGCTTTTTTTATTTACCTCTTCTTTCCTCTTTTTCTTAATACTACTATTCAGTTTACTTGAATACCGGACTCGGGATTCCACGAAAACTCGAGACTTCTTTTTACTTATTCATGTTATTCAATTATTCTCGGGCTATAAATGTATACAATATATTTATGTATATTTGTTGTAGAAACATTATCATAACCTTTACGGTATACCTGAACGATTTACATAACGTGTATGTATACCTAGCTGCCGCCCGTAATACAGTATTTTACACCGAATAAAAATGTATCAATAATTTATATGTCCATCGCGCACCTCTTGCGGAGGGTGGGGGGGGAGAAGATTTTTGTCTCTTTATTCTCGTTCGCGAGACTTTGTGGTACAAGTAAAAACAAACTTGAGGTAAAGAACAAAAAACAAAAAATAAAAATGAATGAAAAGGGATGCCGAAGAACAAGAAGAACAAAAAACAACTCTAACGATACATATTGTATGAGGACAAAAAAAAGAAAAGCGCACCTCTGGTTTTACTGTCCAGAAAAGAAACGCCCGATATTTTTTCTCATACTTTTCTTCCTCTCATTTTTCTTTGAACTTGTGTGACTCGCCCGGTTTCGACTTTGCTCTGAAACCTCATACTTTGTTCCTTGCCTCCGTTTTCCAGCTGCTTCATAAACTGTGAGGTATATATATATATATGTAAGTCAGAACAGTCGGGTCTTAATTCAACAAAACAACTTCACCAACGCGGGGGAAACTTTTAATTAGCGCGTGCGGCTCTCTCACTCTTTCTCTCTCTCTCTCTTTCTCTCTTTTCGCGAATATCTCTCTCGTTTCCAGAAAACGGTGAAAACGGTGTATAATTGCAAAATCTAAAAGTCCCCCTGCAATTTGACCGTGAATTGGAATTTTCGCCAAGACAGCGCGTGTAAAAAAAGGAAGAATAGATTGGAGTGAGATAAAATAGAAGGACTGAAAAAATGAAGAACAGCGTTTTTTCTTCTCCTTTATCTTTTTTTCACCCTTAGAATAAAGAATTCGCGATCTGCGAAGATCGAAGCTTATTTAACGAACGGCATCGATTTTTCAAACAGTTCGTCGAACAATATTTTTGCTCAAAACGTTTAAAGCGCTAAATAAGAAAACGAAACAAAATCACACCGTAATAAAATATAATAATAAAAATTAAAAAAAAAAAAAATATAATATAATAAGAATTGAAAAACAAATAAATCAGCCAACCGAATTAAAGTACCAAAAAATTGAAATTGTCACAAGGTCTTCTTTCTTTTGTGAATTCTCGTAGCAGGAATGTATACGCAGAGGGTTGCGTAACTTGCCTTTCCTCCTGTACAAGCAATCGAATATCAATGCACAGAAAAAGGCAGCGGACACGAGCAAACAGACAGGAAAGACGTGGGCTTATACACGTCCGTGTAATACACTCGTGATTCGAGAGAGGCTGAGTGAGGTTGTCGTTGATCGATGTTGGCTATCATTCCGCGTTAGATCCGCCAGGTTCTCCCCTCCTCGATTGGTAAAGTGACAAAAAATTACGACGCCGCCAATAAATCGGGTTTCTAACCTTTACGATCGCTGCTCTCTTCCTATTTTATCCCCCTTCATCCCCTAGGCGAAGAGAATCACGCGTCAACCGTGATAATAAAATTTCCGAGTGACTCTGCTGCAGGGTTTTCTCTTCGGATAAAAATACTTGCCACGATTTTCCCAACTCTCTTCATCCTCCTCTGCCCACTCATAATGCAGCTGTAACTGCACTTTATCTACCTCTCGTCGTATTACCCGCCGTAACTTTTGACTCCGCCCTGTCGTAAAAATGACATTTTTGATCATCATTTTTTCATATCGCTGCGATTCTTTTGGATATTGTATATTTTAGTAAAATATATCGAGCCGATGGCAAAGATATTATTTATGGTGGAATATTTTACTTTAAATTTTCAATAAGCAAAATTTTACTCCACACCCTATTTTTTCACCCTCTATATTTATCACTTCCTTTTCGTCGTTTTCCTTCGATATAACAAACCGCAGTACTGTATAAATTTCAGCGCAAGGTGAACGAAAATTTTCTCTTTGATCCTCTGCAAATAACATATTCGTACAACGTTGAAACAATGTTAGAGAAACCCCTGAAAAACACCTTTGAAAAGGTAATTTGCACAAAAATTTCGAAGCCCTTGAAAAGCTCGAATATATTATGCTTCGCGTACGGTTTATACATGTATATATTTTTTATGCTTGCATCTATATCGCGTGATATATTATTTCGCACATATGTACAATATATATCGTACGCGGATGTAATTTTATTTCAACCAGCCACTCACAGATTAGCCACAACTTTTTCGCGTATTATTTTTTCACCGGAGCAATTTTCCTCGGTTTCCTTTTCCACTTTCCTCCAAAGTCCTTTTCGCACATCATCTTTTCACAAGAGGCATTTTTTTTTTATTATTTAGATCCTTTTTTTACTTCCCTGCAACGTGAAGAATATTTTTCTTTCCATCGTATTGTTTTTTTTCCCCTTAGAATCCGTTCATTCACTCTAATCAAAGTGAGACGCTTTTTTCCGTTCGCAAGGAATATAAACTTGTTGAGACGAACTTCGGTATTACGGATTCATAAAAATTCGAAACGCTCGGTTTTCGCAAAATAATTTACCCCATCATCATCCCCTGTGATATTTCGCACGTCTAACGTAATCAGCCATGCAGACAACCCGCAAAATTATAATCCATATTGCTAGAGTTACACGAATTCGTAACGAAGGCGAAACCCTGGAGGCGGTTCGAGTTTTGGGCGGCAGGGGTTGAATAATTTCAGGCTTAAGACGAGGTTAGGTTAGGATCTACAAGGTTATACAGGTACCTTCTCTATACCTGTAACATTTTCAACCCCATCCCTTACACGTACACGGGGAAACTCGAATTAAGGGAAGGCGCAGGGCTGCCGGGGTTTTCGTTTTATAAACGACGCAATGAAGGAAACGAGATAACGGCTTTTAATCTCCCTTTCTCATTTCCCTCGTTTTACCCATCGATCAATTCCAGGGGTAGGTACACATTTATTTATCCCTGCATAGAACATATCCAAATCGACGAACGAAATGGTTAAACACAAAATTTAGTATCAATTTTGCGAATGTATAGGAAGAACAAAAATTGAAACTAAAAACGGTGGAAAACAACCCATCATTTTAAGGGTCTGAAGTTTACTGAAATATTCTCAAGATTTCTGTTCTTCATTTGAAATATTTCCAGACCAGTTCCATTTTTTTTTTTTTTTTTTTTATGAACTTGACGATGAAACCGGTCTAGAAACGTTCCAAGTCAGAAATCGAAGCGCAGAGAAAAGAAGTTGTTCGTTTTTGACCAGTTGAATAAAAAATTCGAAAAAATACAGAGTACAGTATCAGAGTTGGGATAATTGCAGAAAAATTTGACGAGGAAAATGAAATATGGCGAGGATCAGACGTTCGTTGGGTTCGCATGGAATTCCCATTGCATGCATATTATACGTGTATACGCGAGTAAATAATACCAGTCGGACAATTTCAAGGCGAGACAATTGGGCAATCCTCTGATAAGCGCTTGTTACTCCGCATCCCACGGCTATTACAGACGTAAACGACAGAGACGCAGAGACGTCGTATACTCGAGTGAGCGGGACAGCGGCGCTCTTCCCAAACCGGATATCACCTCGTGCATATTCATGTGTTATATACGTATGCGTACAACGTTTGTTACCGTAATTAACTAAAGTCGTTAACCACAATCTATTCGTCATTTCCATTTCACAGAATTATGAATTTCAGATATTCAAGAATCATTTTAAAGAGCTTCCGGTTGCTTGGGGGTGTTTCGTTATTTCAGTTTCTTAATTTGTCATCTTTTTTAACCGGTTTACTCTTACGTGGTTGTTTGTTTGTTTGTTTGTTTTTTTTTTCTTGGAAAATGAAATTTCGATTTCCCTCAAGTTCGCGTTTTATAAAAGTGCCACACGCCATTTTTGGGGAACAGCAAAAAGGAACGTGGAAATGAAACGAGAAGTTATACCGTGTACTCTTCATAACTTCCCGCTCCCGAGGCGCTACACGAAGAGATAAGGCGAGAAACGGGAGAATTATCATCTTGCAGATATAGAGACGTTAAAAAAGGGTATTTTAAGCAAAGTAGTTCACCGTTCAGACTGAATTAACGAAAGATATTTATCTTGGGAGCGCAATTATACGCCCGGAATAACTCCGAGAGAGAATGAGAGAAAGAGAGAGGGCGGCGCGTACCGTGAATGTAAATCACGGTCTTCAACCCTCGACTTTCAGACTCGGTTTATTCCTACGTATTTGTTCGTACGGATGATACTCGATCCCGTTCGAACGCCAAATTCAATTCTCCTACTCTTTGTAAGCCCAAATCAATTTCTTCGTTTATTTATTACTCCAAAGTAACGAACAACAATAACGTGAAAACGCGAATAATGAAATTGAAAATCACCATGAAGAACCTGTGAAAAAAAAAAAAAATTATTCATTCGTGAAAAGAAACTTTGCAATGTAAAAATAAATAAACAAGGATTGTATGTTATGGTTGTATACCAAATGCGTGTGTGCAGTAATTTAACCGAGGCTTTTCTTCTCTTCCTCACGTGTAAAACTGGCGGAACTGAAGAAAAGGAGAAAATAGAAGGATAAGGAGAAGAAACAGGGTATCCAATTTCATGGTTAGTGTAATACTCGTCGTCGCCGAAAGGAGGAACCGTTTTATTAGACGATCCTTGCAGCACCCGTCGTTGTATTATAAAGATAAGACCTCTTTATATTATCGGGGTACCGGATGACATGCGGGGGAAAGAGAAAGGGGGAAGAAAAAATGGAAGAAAAAAAAAGTACAAAATAAACGTTTGCAGGATTTTGCGACGAGGAACGAAGTTCGAAGATTAGTTGTCAGCCTCTTTTTTTTCTCTCCCTGATTAAGTAATTTATGATTACGAAATACGAAATAGGTACTACCTTAAAAAAAAAAAGAAAATCTGCTGCACCCTGTGAAGTGATTTTTATTTTTGGGTTTTTTTTTTTGGTAATTAAATAAAAATAGAAATCATTCGTCAACCTGTCCTGTTCATTGTTTTCTTTTTCATTTCGCAAAATATTGTCAAATCATCATGCAGAAAATTAATTAAATACCATAAAAGAATAAGATCGTTGATTTTTACGGAACACGTGATTTTTTGAGGAAAAGAAAAGCGAGAAACATTTTCATTCGAATTTCTCATCATCTCTTATATTTCTTATCGGTTGTTTCTTCTGATTTACGGTAGACTTGTTATTTAACCCGTAGCTACCAACCTGAACAAACATACTTTCCGGCTGCGGTTTCCTGTACGAAAACCTTAAGTGGATTGCTCAACGTTGTGCACACCCACCCTCACATTCTGGGTGAGGTGCAGCACAATGGTAGAACATAAAGAGAGAGAGAGACGACGTCGAGGCAAGAAATAGTTTCGTTAATCATCCAACTGGAAAAAGCATCGACAGCGCAACATCTCTAATCCTCTTCTTTCAACTTATTTCTCTATAAACGTCTCTTCTTCCTAAAATTACATAATGTACCTTGGAATGTCCAGTTTTCGTTCGAATAATTTTGCCACGTATACTAAGATTGAAGATTAAATTTATACAGCAATTCATATCCAAATTTTAATTCCAATTAATACGTCCATTTCGAATTTGGATCCAAACTTGAGGAGAAAGAAGAAGAACCCCGAAACCATATTTCTCGACAGTAAAAACTTCCAACCGAACAGTTTGCTCCCTAATTCACCGATCGCTTCGCTCCTTCGTTCATTCGTCGGCCAATCGATTCACTCGATATTCTTCTATCTTCCGTTCGCAGGTCAGCATTCCGGTATGGCGATGTCACCGTTGATAGGAGTGGCAGTGGGAGCGGCGGTTACTCTGGGATCAGTCGTCTTAGTCGTGATGATAAGAGCGCGTCGGGAGCGGGTCTCGAAGACCCGGAATCACGAGAAAACAACGGAAATAAACGACGTTCCAAACTCCCAGCAGTACCCTCTGCAAAACATTCAAACGACCATCGAGACCGACCCTGATGTTATTCCAAATAAATTTGGTGAGTTGTTTCCATTCTCCTTACATTATATTCTTCGTTGTCTTCGTTGTCTTCGTATTCATCGTCTTGGGTACACATCTTTCTTCATTCCTCATTCGTCATCTTCGTCGTTCTTGTATCGAATCTCAACTCGGTCTCCTTTCTCTTCACCTTGGAATCGGAAGTCAACTTTATTTTTTACAGTTTCTTTTCCATCCCAACGCGATCCTCACCGTTATCTTTCTTCGTTTCTTCTCCCTTCGCGTCAAACATCACTTTGACAATTAGTGAATACTTTCATCCTCGTCCCGATCTCATCTCTTCCCCATCTTCCGTACACCCTTTTAAATAAAAGCAGGCGGTCAAAGGTAGTCAGGGACCTTGATTCGAGGTCAAGATAAGCCGCCAAAAGTGTCAGGATAACGATGAAGATGGTTAAAAATCCACCGTTTACCGGGTAAGCCAAACCGTAAATCAAGGTTCACGAGCGGTACCTTATATTCAACCACACCATATTCCCCCCTAAGTGTAATCTTCATAATCCTTATCTCCGTCCTCTGATCCTCATCGTGTCCCCTCCTTCTTTCATCGCGTTCACCCTCATCCGGCGTGCAATCTTCCTACCTCCTGGCACGCCTGCAATTTTTCTCCCTCGTCCTCCCTCATCCTCCTCCTCGCGTTACTCCGTCACCTTCTTCGTCGCGACCGTTAAGTGCAAACCTCTGCCGTCAGAAGGCGGTGGCAACCTGGTCGAGGTCAGTCCGCCCAGCTATCAGTGTCAGATCGGCGGCTATCCACCGGGTCAATGGGTCACCCCGGGACCTACGCCCAGCATAGACGAACTCTGCCAAAAGTTCGCCGGCCGTCCTACGGAGCTGAGGCTACCGTCGAGGAGCACCATACCCTGCATGCCGGGTGTCGTCGTCTGCGGTGCTCAGGGCGTCATCGTAGCCGGCGAATGCCTCGACGGCGAGGCGATCAAGAGGCGTTTAATGGCCAACAGGCTACCGGAGAGCTGCGTCTAGGCAACTCGGAACAATTCGTTATTCGATGTATAAGCGAGTAATAATGTAGTTAAATTTATGATAACTGTGACGAACGAACCGAAGATTTGAGATTAATTTACGTGCTTTCGGTGAGTAATAATTATATAGCGAAGAGATAAATAAGTTTTTTCAAAGTTTTTATACTTCTCCTTCTTTCGATACAATTTTTCCTACCTAGTTTTCTTTTCCTATGGTACTTGACATGTTTCGAAACTCCGTGTTACGAAAATTTCCCAATCATCCGTGTCACCTTTTTATTAGATTTTCGGTATTTTCGTTTTCCCTTCTCATTATGTATACATATATTAATCATTTACAATGAATTTCCTTGACTGAATAATATATATATATTTTTTTTTAAACTCACTTCTCGAAACGAAACGATAATAAGAATAAAAATTTTCCGCGACGTGACGAAGATGTCGGAACGGATAACGCAAAAAAGTAAGAGACGATTATTAGTCAATAAAAAAAAGAAAAAAAAATAAACAAATAACTTTTCAATTGTACAATAAATAAACTTAAATCGATAACAATACAACGGAAAAAAAAGACGGCAAGACAAATTAAAATATAACTTCGAACGTGAAGTATAAACAAATAATTAAATCAATGAATTCCTACGATGAGTCTGTGCGTGCGGAACTATTTGTGTGCGTGAGCGTGTGTGTTTGTTTGATTGTACGCGAAGAAGAATAAAAACAAAAAAAAACGGTAAATAGAACAAGATGGCAAAAGCACAAACTACAAAAACATAAAAATTTCCGTGTAATTTAGATAAAAATTAAATTGAAATAATGAAAATTGTAAGAGAAGGTTGGAATGGAATTGAATGAAATAAAATGTGCGAGAGAATGCTGATGTAACCAGAAGAAAAAACAAATACTAGAATAAGAAGAAAAAAAATTGAAAAAAAGTATTGCTGTTTGTTAGCTGATATTGTATCACTGTATATAATTGTTATAAATCTTTAGTGGTACGTGACACTATCATTATTATGGTTATTACGATTATCACTATCGTTATTAATTATACATCGCCGTATTATCGATTTTAAAAATTTATCAACGAGTTATCTGCGCAGTTTGAATTATACCTATCTATTTTTTTTTTTTTTTTTGCTAAAATTAGCAATCATTATTTCGTACGAAAGAAGATAAAGGCGAAAAAATATATACATCACAGCTTTGAACAAACTGTTTCACTTGCTTACAGTTTATTCAGTTATTAATGTTATTTATTTATTTGTTATATTAGTAACAGTGAGAAGTGCAGATTGAGAGAAAAAGAGAATTAAACAAATTAGTCTTTATCGAATGAAAACGAACGACAACGTCCATATCATTATTATTATTATAAATATATACATAATAATTATACAATATACACGTTATACATGTATACATACGCATGCGAATGTATTTTATTTGCAAAAGATAACAACTTTAGGCTCCTGAGGACAAAAAATGTGAGACTAGAAAAAAAAAAAAACCAATTATAAAAAACCTTCCATTTTTTTCCAATTCTTCTGACATTGTAAATACTTCACGAGCATATCGGCATCGCTATCATTACTTTATTATGCCTACATATAACAAAAACAATAATAATAATATTAATAATAATAATACTAATAATAGTAGTAAGAATAATACTAATAACGTAAAAATAATAAATTCATGTCAATGTCAGGAATCAAGCACGATGATTGTGTATGTAATTGAATAAGGAGATCTCGCATTGTAAAATAGAAGAATTCCGTCAATCCGTAATGTTAATGCGATTATTATTGTTATCATTATAATAATCTCCATATCATTAAGCAATGAACGAATAATAATAACAATAATACATCATCCTATATTATTAAATGTGTAAATAATATAAATATACTTAAGTATGATACAAATACATATAACATAAATTATGTACGTGATATCGGTATGATGTAAAAATTACGAAACAAGAAACATTTAGCTCGTGGATTTCCCAAAATAAAACCGTTCTAACTGTCGAAATACTTGAAAAAACAAGACGAAGAAAATATGTGAATTAATTATTTGCAGAAAACAAAGAAGAAGGGAAAAAAAGACAAGAATCAAATGAGAAATAAACATGTTTTCGTTCCTTCTAAATATTATTTATAGAGTTTCTTATGATGCGCGACTACAGTAGGAGAAACTGGAGAAGAAGAATATTACAAAGGTAAGAATATTCAACGATAATCGATATCAATACACCGACATGTTTATATTTTCATTCGTTCCTCTACACATTCTTAAATTGCTAAAAAGGAGAAGAGCACAGAGAAGTTCCATAAATTTTCACCAATTTTCCTTCATCTTATTCTCTTCATTTTTCGTCTAATTCGATTTCAATTCGCGTAATCTTCTAATATGCATATGCATGTACATACATATCCAAGGCTATACATATCCTACCCATGTATACTTACCAAGACATTTTACGACCGAGTCTAAGTATTCAAATGGTGGAAAATTCACTTTACAATTGGTTGCACACTCGGTATACTTTAACCGGTGAAATCGGTACGCGCGAGTTACTGCGACGCGGGAAAGAAAGAGAAATAAACATATAAGGGTGAAAGAGGGGCGAAAAGTTTCGAAAGGACGAACTTCGATCTTCCCCTTCAACAGCAGCCGCAGCAGCCTACCTACCAACACCCATCGACCAAATCCCCCGAGTTAATTAAGCATTCTGAAGTTGTGTTACTTTCGAAGTTCACCGGGGCGGGTACCCGAGTCACTCGGAAAGACAGGGGACGACGAAGAATAATGAGAAGAAGAAGAAAAAAAAGAATAAGAGGAGAAGTGATCAGAAAAAAAAAAAACAATCCGATTGAGACTTCGGCATGAGAATCTGAGACGGCGATTCGAAATCGAATGAAATCGGAAAGGAAGTTACATTTAGAGCGACTCGAGTTGTTATAAAATCGGTTTCATTCGGTGAAGACACCACTTATAATAAATTTAAGCCACTTGATAAGTCAGATGAAATCGTTAACCCCTTCGGTCACAAGAAACCAATTAATGGTACCCTATTCTCATTTCCTTTTTTATATTATTTATATCTCATTCAAGAAGACCGTCCAAAACAATATTGATAGTTCATCGCGTTTTCATCCTATTCTAGGTGTTGTTATTAATTTTATTAAATTTTTAACATCAGATTCGCATTCGGCGTCGAAATATACATAGGAAACGCATAATTGCACCTCCGTGCCAAAGACAAAAGAAAAAATGTTGAATTGCGTGACTGAATGGGTTAAATGACCTGAAATCGGCATGAAATTTTTTTCGAGAACAGTCACGGAAAGAGTTGCGTTTCAGGTCAGACGTGAAAGGAGACGCGGGTATCGTGAAGATTACTTAAGATGCAGGCTCTCAGTTCTCCCTGGAGGACGCGAACTCCGACCTGTCTCCTTTCTTCTTCACTCCTCCACCTCAGGGGGCAAAAAATGAATGAAACGCTTACAGAATGCCTAATCCGGAGACACTGCATGATCTGGAACCTCGTGCACACCGCCCTCCACGTAAGTTCCTGATTCAGGGTCTGATGTTGAAAACCAAAATTGCTTTTAATTGCGCTTAGTTCGCAGAGTGAAAATTACAACTGTAGCGTTTAAGCCTCTCGGTCTTCGTCCGCGAGGCTAAATCAATGTTCGTTGTACAGATGCAAAAATACTTTTAAGATGTCGTTGTTATTATTGGGACAAAAACGTAAATTCAGGGGTGGAATTGATTGATCATTGACAAGTTCTTGCAATACTGAAATAAAATGAAAAACACACGCACGCACGAAATGAAGTGTAAATAAATTTTCCGATTCTACGTCAATTTTGCGTTCACCACTCTTGTGCGAGCCCTCCACCATTTCCGCCGTTACCCGTTAATGGACGATTATACTCGAGTTATACATTTCGGAATTTATTGTTTCGATTGTATTCCTGCACTTACGGTGGTGCTGATTACTTTTTAATTGCATTGAAACCCCCTGGAGAGTCGCGCCGGCTGCTTGCATCCGTTTCACGTTTAATAGTAGCTAATGAATCGGATTGCGGCGAGTGGGAAAGCAGCTTTTAGCATCCGGGGAAAGGGTGAGACGGTCGAGTGACGTCATAACCGATTTACAAAATTTATTCTACGCAAACAAGTGTATATATTATATACATACATACGTCAACACACTCTTACGATTACACGCTATAATCCCAGATGGAATTCCGTAGCTTTTGATAAGCTCTTCATCTACGTATTTAACTTGTTAAAATTTTTGTTCCCAGCTCCTTTATCGCCGCTGCTGACTTCCTCGCAGGGGAAAAATAGCTCGGATATCTTTTCCTCCAGCTTCGTCGGAACGCCGATCGTCAGTCCCACTATACTCAGTACCGCTCTGTTGTAACCGTCCAATAGTTTGTGCCTCACGTTTTCCAGGTGTGGAACCTTCGTCTGTATCAAGTGTAGTGTACCAATTATTGCAATATTTCTTATTTATTTCTATGTGCACACTTTACAGATTTATATATATAATTTATATATAATAATACAAATACTGATGCAAAAAATTTATATATATATATAAATTTTTTGCATCAGTATTTGTCACAAATTTTTCAGGCCGTACCTTAAGAAAAAAATTAAATAATGAACCACTCTACTAAACATACTGTACGCATTGATTTTGATAAAACTGTAAATCATCATGTTTGAGAACACTGAATAAACCATCGTTCGAATGCATTTCCCACTAGTTTCTGTAAACCTTATTCTAGATATAGCCTAATACTTTAACTAGGGTGACGAAACTAGTACAATTTCATCGACAGCTATCGTTCTGTCTCCAACATTTATTTTCTCGTCTATTGTCTCTGAATTTTGTGACACTCTGAAACCATCTTCTCGTTTTATCCTGGAGGATATCTTCTTGAGTAATTGATGACTGACTCGAAACGATTTTTTATAATCTTTAATTACTCCAAAATTCGGAGTGACACTTAACATGCGAATACTCACATCCTTGACATCGACAACGTTCTGAAGAACAGGGGACACTGACTTGACGATTCGGCCATAAAGATTTTCAGTTTCCTCAGAGTCGCCCCAGACGCCTTCGGCTGTTGTCCAGTAGACAAGGCCTGCGGCAATGACGGATTTCAGAAGACCATTAGCCAACCATCGTATTTTCGTCACCAGCGTTTCAGGCGGTGGTTTTTGGGAACATTCGCACAGCTGTGAATATGCGCGGGACTATATCATCCCCTTGGCTCGAACGGGTCATTTTGGGACTCGGATGGTACGTGAGGGGGAATTGCGAATCACCTTAGGTGGAAGCGTCCTCTCGACGTCGCGACGCATGCAGACGCGGACTGGGACTGGCCGTGAACTTCTGTACGATGATCTAGAGTCCGGACATGGAGTCCTCACGTCCGCGTTGACAAGCTTCTGGACCTGGCGTGGCGGAGCGGAGTTCTTCGTATTTGAGAGATTGATCGTTCGAGCGATGCATTGCGATCCTTTTTTCATCGTTTTATACTTGAGAATTTTCTTCGTTGAAATTTATAGCGAGTTTCTAATTGTAAGTGGGCAGGTGACGCATTACTGACCGGTGCGAAACGATCTGCGCGAATTGATGATCGTGCGGTTACTTTGCACGTCAAAAGCGAAGGTATCTGACTCTGTTGTCTAGACAACGCAGGAAGCTTGGATGTTTTAGCAGAGATGAGTAGGGAGATCTCCAACGCTCGGCTTTTCGTGATACCAGCTAGGTTGGAGCGTCGACCTGACACCTAGGCGACCATGCACCGAAGGTGGCCCACAATCGTGCATATATAGATATACTCGGTCGCTCGAGCAAGCGGTTGCCAATCGCATCCTTGTCCCCGCTCGCACAAATCTTTCCAGGAATGCTAGAATTGGGATTTTTTTGTTTCAATTATGAATGTCAGCGAATAAAAGTATCTGCGGATTTGATAAATTTTGGATTCAATTAGCGGACGCTGAACCAAAATAATTAACCATTCCCAGCCCGAATACTTTTTTTTTTTTTTTAAGAAAGAACGAAGCTTCTTAACACTTCGAGTGTATTTTAACACACATTTGAAAGATACCAGCAAAATTTTTCATCATCCAACTGTCGCAGAACGGCAGCGTTATCGGCTGACCCGTTAAGTAAAGGATATATCTTCAGTCAACGGCTGACCATCGAAGGGCCTGGCCGCTTGAGTCTGGAATCGGCAGGACAGATAAAGTGTGTACTTCTTGTATGAAATGTGAACACTAGAATCATTATACATCATATCATATGATCATACATCATACATCGTACATCATACATCATACATCATACATCATACATCATCATACCTAGTATTACAGTTCGAAACCAAAGTTTGAATTTTCGGATGTTCGGAAAGTGACGTCACCAATCTAAAATCGGCTAGCCGAGTTCCTCAGTCTGGTAACAACCGCGCAGTAGAGCGGACGGTTGAGAGTCGCGCTCCGCAAACTTCGAGTACCGGGTTCTCAACCTCCCGGATTCCGCGCTTCGGGTCCGCTACGTATTTCGAGTACCGGGTTCTCAACCTCCCGGATCCCGCGCTTCGGGTCCGCTACGCGGTGAAACTCGACTTCCAGGATAAGCGCTCCGTGGTTCCTGGTTCACGTTTACAATAAATTATTTCAATTCGTTTTTCGCGCAAGCTGAAATTCAGTAGCTGTCGGTGCGCTAATAAAATTTCTCGACTTCCAGGATAAGCGCTCCGTGGTTCCTGGTTCACGTTTACAATAAATTATTTCAATTCGTTTTTCGCGCAAGCTGAAATTCAGTAGCTGTCGGTGCGCTAATAAAATTTCTCGACTTCCAGGATAACCGCTCCGTGGTTCCTGGTTCACGTTTACAATAAATTATTTCAATTCGTTTTTCGCGCACACCCAAATTCAGTAGCTGTCGGTGCGCTGATAAAATTTCTCGACTTCCAGGATAACCGCTCCGTGGTTCCTGGTTCACGTTTACAATAAATTATTTCAATTCGTTTTTCGCGCAAGCTGAAATTCAGTAGCTGTCGGTGCGCTAATAAAATTTCTCGACTTCCAGGATAAGCGCTCCGTGGTTCCTGGTTCACGTTTACAATAAATTATTTCAATTCGTTTTTCGCGCAAGCTGAAATTCAGTAGCTGTCGGTGCGCTAATGAAATTTCTCGACTTCCAGGATAAGCGCTCCGTGGTGCCTGGTTCACGTTTACAATAAATTATTTCAATTCGTTTTTCGCGCACACCCAAATTCAGTAGCTGTCGGTGTGCTAATAAAATTTCTCGACTTCCAGGATAAGCGCTCCGTGGTGCCTGGTTCACGTTTACAATAAATTATTTCAATTCGTTTTTCGCGCACACCCAAATTCAGTAGCTGTCGGTGCGCTAATAAAATTTCTCGACTTCCAGGATAACCGCTCCGTGGTTCCTGGTTCACGTTTACAATAAATTATTTCAATTCGTTTTTCGCGCACACCCAAATTCAGTAGCTGTCGGTGCGCTGATAAAATTTCTCGACTTCCAGGATAACCGCTCCGTGGTTCCTGGTTCACGTTTACAATAAATTATTTCAATTCGTTTTTCGCGCAAGCTGAAATTCAGTAGCTGTCAGTCCGCTAATAAAATTTCTCGACTTCCAGGATAAGCGCTCCGTGGTTCCTGGTTCACGTTTACAATAAATTATTTCAATTCGTTTTTCGCGCAAGCCCAAATTCGGTAGCTGTCAATACGCTAATAAAATTTCTATAACTTTACAATCTTCTCATAATCTTTCTGGTAGATAATATCGATAAAAAAATTATATCAAACCTTACACATTATTTTTGATTTGTTCTCATGCTGAAAATCTTTATTAGTATTCGAGGTATAACTCGAGGTGGTTGGCGGTGGTCGGAGGTGGACGAGGAGAAGGACGAGGAGGACGAGGATTTGTGCTGGGTGAGTAAAACACTTTTATAATATTTGATGGTAATTGTAATTATATTTCATCTGAAATATTACAAACTTGTCACGTTTACAATAAATTATTTCAATTCATTTTTCGTGCAAGCACATATTCAGTAGCTATGAATAATCTTATACAATTTATTACATTATTAATTGATTTATTAATTACATTAATCCTTACACAATATTTTTGATATGTTCCTATACTAAAAATATTCATTACTATTCCAGGTATTACCCCAGGTGGTCGGAGCTGGACGAGGAGGAGGACCAGGTGGACCAGGAGGAGGACGAGGTGGACGAGGAGCAGGCGGGGTGGGTTCGTGGGAGAGGACCTCTCCTCTCCTCAGAGGAGGGGGGGGGAGGGGCAGGGAAGGGGGAGGGGGAAGGGAAGGGACGGGAGGGGGAGGGGGGAGGGGGAGGGGAAGGGGGAGGGGAGGGGGAGGGGGAGGGGGAGGGGGAGGGGAGGGGGAGGGGGAGGGGGAGGGGGAGGGGGAGGGGGAGGGGGAGGGGGAGGGGGAGGGGGAGGGCGAGGGCGAGGGGGGGGGGAGGGGGAGGGGGAGGGGGAGGGGGAGGGGGAGGGCGAGGGGGGGGGGAGGGGGGAGGGGGAGGGGGAGGGGGGAGGGCGGGCGGGAGGGCGGGCGGGAGAGCGGGAGGGCGGGCGTCTAGGGGGGCGGTACTGCTCTATCAACTCTAACGGGCTTGCATCGACATCCGTCCTCCACTCTCTCCCTCCCGCCCTCCCGCCCTCCCGCCCTCCCTCCCTCCCTCCCTCCCTCCCTCCCGCCCTCCCCACCCCCCCCA